>NW_026852861.1:0-28526 GCF_026571515.1 Ruditapes philippinarum
AAGGACACAGTGACATTTTAGCTATTAACCTCGAAGTATAAGGTGGTCATCTACTAGGTTTGACAAAGTCTCATACTAAATATATGTATATATATCAAAATGTTATGAAGTTTTTGTTTGCATGAGCTTTCTTGTCAATGTCACAACTACATCAACCAACAGATCTTTGCCCTCAATATTAATTGGTGTCATCTAATAGTCAAGTCCAACCTCCAACTAAATATATGAATTCTTGGCCAGTTATAGGTTGGACAAACATTTGTGCGAGTTCCCAGTGACAATAATATCCTAGGGTTTCTAAAGTCATTGCGATCTTACATTTAAGCGATTGTTGGCTAAAGCATTGTCTAATTATAGGCAAAGCAATTTTTATGG
Organism: Ruditapes philippinarum; assembly: GCF_026571515.1. Taxonomy (NCBI): domain Eukaryota; kingdom Metazoa; phylum Mollusca; class Bivalvia; order Venerida; family Veneridae; genus Ruditapes; species Ruditapes philippinarum. The sequence goes on from NW_026852861.1 coordinate 376, forward strand.
AAGAAGAAGGGGAATACTAGTAATAGTTCTTTAAAAGCTTAATCATTTTTAAATGTTATCATTTTGTGGTCTCTAAAGCAAGTTATTGATAGTTATATCTTCACTTTGTCAAAGCAGTTGTTTTTATCATTGATATTTTAGAACCTTGCTTTAATTGAACACGTAACACGACAAAGTATTCATTTGAAATTATTACAGTAATTTAACGTATAAGTATAGGAATCAACGTCAAAATAAAGTTCGAAAAGCTGAACAGCTCTTTGTTTTTGTTTTTCCTCAAATGATTTCGTCAAGTGCAAACTTAATTACGTCTTTTGCATTTTCTAACAATTTTACATGTCTTAATAAATGAGATAATTAGTAAATTATAAAATTCATTGGATATGAATCACACATTAAAACATGGTTATTTTTGTCAAAAATTTTGATTGCATTTGTTTAATATATGCATCTGTCATTTATTCTAAATGTTTGATTGCTTGGCAATTGAAATAATTTTGTTCTTTTAACCTATAGTTTCCTGATTATTTATTACAAACGAAATCAAGTTATGAACACATTTTTTAAAGTAATCAAAATAACTCTAGTACCAAACAACCACATTTATCAGTACTTGAAAGTAGTCAGTATCATTGATGATAAATATTACTTTTGAGGATGCGATGAAGATATGGTAATTAAAGTAACACTTGTCTACTTTTTAAATTTATCTCTTAATAATTTTATTTGCTTGTATTGTTAAGAGCAGACAGTTGCAAGTATCCAAAACACATTTCAAATCAATACAATTGTTTTCCGTTGAATGTGTATTTAATAATTAACATTTTAGTGAATACAATATATGAATACACTCAGTATTATAGTAATACATGTAATAGATCGCATCAGAGTTATTTTCTATCAACGCTAGAAAGTTTCGCTTTGTTTTAAATACAGATGAAGGACACGTTCGTTTTAAATTCAGGATTTATTTTCATCGAGTGGTATGAAAATAAATATTTCACGAGTGGCAGTAACCACAAATGAAATATGAAAATTTTTTACCCAAAGGTGAAAATAAATCCCGTATTAATAGAAAAACTTGAATGTTCAGTTTATGATATACCTTTCCTCTTTTGTAACCTATGATAAGAAAGAATTACCGTTTAATTTTGTGCATCGGCTGAATTTAGAAGAAAGAAATCCGGCAAAACACCAGTAAAAATTCGGAAAATTCCTTCAGTGAAGTGGAATACAATTTTTTAAAGCAAAAATACGAAAATTGAAATACTAATTTTATTTCATTAATTTTCATTTATAACTATATAATAAATGTATTTTTAAGGATATTTAATGGCTTCGACTTACTTATATCCTGTTCAATTGACAAAAGACTTTTATACATTTGTATTTTTCTTCATAATAATCATAATAGTTAAACCTGGTATGGTCGTATTGGTCTTCACAGTAATGTCAGTAATTTCGTATGAAGCTGCCTTTTTATTTCAGTTCAAAGAAAGAAGAAGGATGAACCCTCATAAGGATAAGCCACAACAAAATAACATGACAATTACAGACTCGGTTTGATTGAGTCTGTATATGTGTGATAATTAATAAATGCAACATGTCTCACAACCACTAGCACCGGCATGAGCGGCGGTATATATCGGTACTCAGTTTTAAACACTTAAAAGTGCTGGAATAAATTATCCCGAAGCCATTACTTAAATATCAAGAAAGAAATTGCGAGTTTCTAACGACATTGTCTAGTCAAACAAAACCATGGGAAAGACATTCATGCAGAGCTCTGGTGTCATCTTTAAATAAAAATATTTCTACAATACCTGCGTTCGTTCTTATATCAATTTAATTTATCTTTTCATTTATCAAAGGGACAAAACTACAACATATTCGAATGTTACTTAACTGTCGCGATTGTTTCCCTTGTGTAGTGTCATGTTATTGTTAAAGTAGGACTAAATAAAATCTGTAACAGAAGGAATTCTTTTAAAGTTCGAGCAACATTGTAATACGGAAATGTGCTCAATATTACACATATTTCATAAGAATACAATCAATTGTATCAGCTTAACTTTATATGCATAGAATTTATTAAAGATTAATATTTTATATAACAAGAGTGCATTCCCCTTGTTTTTAAACTTCCGCGTTCCAAAGTTCAATATTTTGCTTGTTGATAAGAAGGTAAGACATTTAATAATATTAATATCATACTTACAATGAAATCATATTTCAAACGTTTGTTAACAAGATGAATATAAGTACTTAATAGTGTTGTGTTTATTACATTCTTTTTGGATAAATATGAATATTGATAGATTTCACAACATGTCACGTGACTTAAGTATATTGTAAATAAACAAACGGGTGTGTTGTATAGTGGATGATTAAGAAACGCAAAACTGACTGTTACATTTTTATACTATAAGTGTATATAACTGCTCTGATCAACTACCAAATTCAAACTCCCCAGACTGGGCTTTAAGTGACAACTCAATACGTAAAACTGTCAACATAAATATACATTCTCCTAATAATTGATATACATGCACGCGTCTTGAGTTGTATGTAGAACTGATATCGATCATTCTTGACGTATGAATTTTGTACACCTTCATATAATTAGATAAAAGCCTAAATGTATATCTACATGTCGACTTATCATTTATAATAATATGATGTGCAAACAGTATTTATCTCAACTATACGACAGGTGAAAGATAAAATTTCTAAATTTAAAATTTTGTCAATACAGTTAACATAAGTTTATAATACCTTTGTGTCCAAAAGCTAGTTTTTTATATGCAGTGAATATTTGTTGCGTTTGTTTTTGAAGCATGGGGGTTCTTTAATTGTTTATTTTTTATTTTATTTTGCCCAGTTACTTATCAAATTTCCTTAGAATACCTACACATATTGAAGCAAATTGACAACAGATAAAAATAAAGTAGAACAAACTTTAACTTTAAAGGCACATTATGCTTCCCAACCAAATAATTTTCTTTTCTTAGTAAGGGTAACATGAGTTTTAAAACCTTTCAATAAGGTATTTTTATAATGTTAGATCATTATCTCCTTAAGACTCAATGTATCGTTAAATGTGAAAATACTTGTTATGAATGTAGCAAAATGTAAACAAATTAGGATTTTGACTTTCATACAAAATTCCAAGTCAATAAAACTGTACCAATTGCCACCCCACCCCGCTCCCTTCTTTTCGAAAATTATAAGAGAGCACAAACAATTAAAAAAAATTTGAGAAATAAAATTTAAGCATTTGTTGGGTGTAATGGGCCTTTAAGGAAAGAAATTAGCAAACATTATGAATGTTCAAATGTACGTTTATATGAAATATTTATACAGTTAAAATGATTTATTTTCCCAGAAAATCGCTTCTAGTGAATTAATCCGGGGGAGCATACGCGCCCTCCCCCCGCATATACATATTCTATGTCATTAATTTTAAGGCCTGGCTAGAGCAATTTTAGAAGTCGTTTATATAAGGAACTTAAGTTTCCGCTAGTTATTCAAGAAAAGGTCTATCTCTATTTCTAAATTTGATACTTCTTTCATTATATTTAATCTGACCAAATGAAAATATCATTTTATTTCAAAATATTGACCTTTTGTTCATTTAGTTATTTAATTTAATTTTACCTACCCTTTACACACTGTATTCCCGTTAATCAGACAGATAAAGGATGCAATAATGAAATTGTTGATAGTATCAGCATTAAATGATGAAACTGATGGTCAAAATTTTATAAAAATACAAACGATGAAATCATCTTAATAAGATGTGTACGGCAAAAATAGAGGGTGAAAACTGACGAAGCATTAAAGGCACACTTTGTCCCAGAAACAAAAAAAAGAAGATTTTATTCTTTTGGAAGTGCAAACATGAATTTTATAATGTAAAATAATGATTTTAGAGATTATAAGATGTTTGTTACATGAAGAAAATAACGATAAATGTGAAATAATAAAAGTAGCAAAATGTAAACAACATAGAATTTTGACTTCCATACAAAATACTTATTCATTATAACTGTACATATTGTCAAAAAGGAACAGATTGAAAAAATGGTTCAGGTAAATGTTCAATGAGTAACTTTTTGGATACTGTAAAAGTACACCAAAATTAAAAAAAAATTTGAGAAATAAAAATTAAAACATTTCTAAAGAATAATGGACCTTTAAATAAAAACAAAATGTAAAACATTATTTTGATGTAATATTGTTTTCAGGCATGAATGGAGGTCTCCGGGAAACTTGGTCACGACGACTTGACATTAGTATGTATCCCGTGTGATAGAGATGGTGTAAAGGAACCAGCTTATGGTTTTTGCCAGGACTGCCAGGAGCATCTACAGTCAAAACTGCCATAGTGACCCACTGTATTCAGCGACTTCCTGTCTTATGTGACCCTATTTGGGTCCGCCCAACGATTTTGGCTATATAGCTGAACTGTATTAAACGACTCACTGTGTTACGTGACTAGCGACCGTGATTTGAACGGTCCGGAACGGGCTAAGCACTGTTTTTAGCGACTTTGTTATGAAAGATAACTCTGTTCCTACTTCCTGTTTCATTGGAAAAAATGTCGGAAAGAAAGAAAACACGTATTGTTTTAGATCTTAAACAGAAATATGAAGCCTTACAAAAATTGGATAAAGGAATATCGGCGTATAAAGTGGCAGAAAAACTTTTTGTTGGAAAAACACAAATCCAAAACCTTTGTTTACGTAAATAGGAAGTAATTTCTGACTTTGAAAATAATGTTCCATTGAATTCTAAATGTCGGAGACATGCAACTGGTGACGAGAAAATCAATGACTTAACTTAGATTCTGATGACAGTGAAGATGAAATTGAGAAATGTATGACGCTCAAGGGTCTGTCATGCTAAATGCTCCATCACTGACCCAAGCAAATGAAATGGTGTTACAACTGAAATCTTATGCATTGCATCATGGACATGCCAGTATAATGTAGCATCTGTCAAAACTAGAGGTCTAGTTGCAAGCAAAAATAAACAGTAAAAAATAAGTGATTTTTTCAATAGGACAACTTAAATGAAAGACACAATGTGATTCTGACATTATTTTATTAGTTTCATAATCATGAATTTTAAATATCAATAACATTGTACATGTATAAATTTTTAACACGGTAAAGAAACAATATAATTATGACATTTTAATAATTTCATTAAATATAAGAACATTAATTTTTAATAATCAATTTTACAATCAAATATTCAATAGCATTTTACATGTATACAATTTTAACACTGTACACACTTATACTGCTCTTATCATAAATAAATGTATTAACACTAAATGTATATGCTGTATTAGTATTATTTAACTTTTTAATAGTGTTTGGATGTTTTATTGTAAACCTGTATTAAGAGACTCACTGTCTTATGTGACCTTCTTAAGAAAGTCCCCTGTAGGGTCACATAAGACAGTTTTGACTGTATGTGAAACATGCTACAAACATCACAGACGTGCACGTCCATTACGAAATCATGTCCTCATTGACAAAGAATCCATGCCAAAGACCCGGGCAATTGCATCTTCAACATCGGACGATACGGCAGATCTTTGCGAGAAACACCTAGATAAACCATTAGAATTTTATTGTAGAGATCACAATTTGGTGGCTTGTTATGTTTGTGTAACCCTGGAACACAAACAGTGTAACGTCGACTATATTCCTGATGTTTCTGGAAACATGTCTGTAGAGATGACTGATATATTAGAACAAATGGAATCGTTGATTAAAAGATGTAAATCGAATGTAGAATATGTTAGCAAAGCTGCGCAAAATCTAGACCTGAGTCATGCCAAAGTTGTTGAAGATATGAAAGCCTTCAGGAAAGAAATAAATGAATGTCTGGACAGAATTGAAACTCAGATATTAAAAGAAGCTGACACAGCTGTAAGAAATGCAAAATGTAAACAGGAAACCGTATTAAATGCTTGCTTAGAGATAACTGAAGAACTTGAGTGTTCACATTCGTTGTTAATTGCATTAAGAGAAGAAAACAAGCAAAACAAGCTTTTCATTGAGATGAAAAACGCCAAAAAACGTCTGTCGATATTGACAGATAAGGAAGTGCAAGTATCAGATGCAAATACAACAATTAAATGTATCCAATTTACAAGGAACGAGAGCCTCTTAGATCGACTGAAGAACGAGAATGAATTTGGAACATTGTTGAAAGGTGAACAGCCGTCTCCAGATAAAACATTATTTTTAGAATATGATGATACACTTAACCTTAAGTATAAATCTGATAAGAAACAATGTCACATCTCGGGTATAGCTGTGATTGCTCCTATGAAAATTATTGTTGCCGACAATGCCAACAACAGTATCAAAATGATTGACATTGAGAAAAAATCAGGTATAACAGAGGTAATTTTGTCTTCACGACCAGCTGATGTTGTAACTATTCCAGAAAATAAACTAGCTGTGACTTTAAGAGATGAAAAGTGTATCCAATTATTGTCTCATACTGAAGTAGAACTTTCATTAGATCAACGTATAGATGTAAGAGAATATTGCAATGGTGTAGCTTATTGCCAGAATAAGTTTGTTGTCATTTGCTACTTATCAAAGAAAATAATTATTGTTAATCATGAAGGCGATATTCTCAATGTCTTTGATTTTCCTAGTTTGTTTTATGGACCAGTCAGAGTTTCGGTCAGAAATGATGAAAAGTTCTTATATGTTTCAGATACGGATTTAAAAAACAATAGCAAGGTGGTGAAAATTGATTGGGAAGGAAATGTTAAAAGTATTTATGAAGACTCGGAATGTAAAGTTCCTTGTGGTCTTCATTTGTTAGAAGATGACACGGTACTAGTGTGTTACAGAGACAGTAACACTGTCCTGAGATTGTCGAGCAGCTTACAAAGATGTAAGATTATTGGACTAGATACAGCAAATATTTATTTCCCAACAGCTGTATCATATTGTGACAGGGAACAAGAACTGTACGTTTGTTGTTCATCAGTGAAAGAAGACTGGCGGGCTGATATTGTGAAAGTATTCCATGTGTATTGGATCTAGGCGTCACAATCGTTTAATATTTGTTTACAGAATTTTGTATGAACGTTTCATGAACGGATAAAATATGGCAGTAAGACGTTTAAAAATCGAATAATTTTCAATGTTGTCATTCTTCATATATAAAGGAAATATACATTGTAACAGTTTTGAAATTTAAGAATCTTATAACGTTGATATGAACATTTTGCACAATTATCAGATACATGTTTCAGCCACAGTAAGAATGTTTTAAAAATTGATAGTGAAGGGAATCGTATGAACGTTTTTGAAGAAACAGGATCTTTATGGTTATGGTACTATATGGTCTATAACCATTAAATATGGGATGATACCTGTGTGTTTCAAAGGTAGCGATACTTCTTAAAACCGTCTAGCAGCTTAAACAGAAATGGTATTATTAGACTAGAGAAAACGAATTTTTATCATCCATAAGCTGTAACAATCTTTGACGAATGAACGAATGCTAGTATTGTTAAACTGTTTCAATTTCAAACGGATACTCGCGTAACCAGAAAATATATAACGTCATAAACATCAATATAATGTGTGTCTTCTTTTTGACTTGAGGATAAAACTGTAGTAAAATCAGCTGATAAGCTAGCTTATAATATATGCACATTGCGCATGCTCAATAACATGTGATGTTAGGGATTTTAGGAAAATAAATTTACATGCATGCATTGTAGAGTTTACACGTGTTTGTCTTACATCACTATTTTGTGAAGTCTTCTTGCTTATTATAACTCCCAACAACAAAACAAAAACAATCACGCTTCACACTTTGCAGCAAAACTTCCCTTAGGCTGGGGAAGCTGCTTTTTGTATTACAGGTCACTTACAGGTGGTGTTTTCTTTATAAAAAAACTGCCAGTTTTTTTTTTAAATGACACTTCAAGTTCAGCGGGGGTACAGAGTAGTAACATTTCACTTAATGCTTTTGAGCAGTATTTTAAAAGTATTAATAATCCAAATAGTACATATTTTACACCTGATGAAGATATTATCTATTTTCTGGAAAGGTATGAAAATCAAGAATTTAACATAATGTTTGATGAACACAATGAAAAAATAACAATAGTCGATATAGAACGAGCTATTAAAGAGTTAAATATAAATAAAAGTAGCGGGCCAGATATGCTTTTGAATGAATTTTTCATACACGGAAAAGAAGTACTACTTCCATATTTGCACAGTCTTTTTAATAAAAGTTTTGATACTGGATACTTCCCATCAACTTGGTCTGATGGTTATGTTATACCGTTACATAAGAAAGGTAGTATTAATAATGAAAATAATTATAGAGGCATTACATTGTTAAGTGTATTGGGTAAATTATTCACACGTGTTTTAAATAATAGATTGACAGATTGGGCAGAAAATTATTCAGTATACATTGAGGCACAGGCAGGTTTTTTAGGTCTAATATGAGTACTATAGACAATATTTTTGTATTACATAGTTTACTTACTCATTTAATCAACTAAGGTAGACAATTAGTTTGTGCTTTTATTGATTTTACTAAAGCTTTTGATTATGTAGTAAGAGAAAATTTATGGTTTAAATTAATTCAATTAGGTATGCGGGGGAAAATTCTTGATATAGTTAAATCTATGTATTCATCTGTTAAATCAAGAGGAAAAATATTTAAATAAATTTAGTGATATCTATCAATGCACTCTTGGAGTAAGGCAAGGCGAGTCCCTATCACCTTTTTTATTTTCAATGTTTCTTAATGATTTGGAATCAGAATTTTATGTAAAAGGAGTAAATGGTATTGATATTGACACTTTCAAAATATTTTTGATTTTGTATGCAGATGATATCATCATTTTTGCTAATTCAGCAACTGAGTTGCAAAATAATTTGGATACATTGTATGAATATTGTGAAAGGTGGAAACTTGTTGTGAACACTGATAAAACAAAAGTAATGATATTTAGAAAAGGTGGTCGTTTACCAGTAAACATAAATTTTTATTAAAGTGGCAACTCTATTGAAATTGTAAATAAGTTTAATTATTTAGGAATTGTTTTCTCTACTGGTGGTTCTTTTTCTGATGCATTAAATACTTTAGCTGGTCAAGCTTCAAAAGCTATATTTAAGATGAATAAAAACCTCTATAAATTCACTAATATTACAGTGAAACACAAGCTTAAACTTTTTGATAAACTGATTACACCTATTTTAAATTATGGTAGTGAAGTGTGGGGATTCACAAAAAGGTTGTGCAATTGAAAGAGTCCATTTGCAGTTTTGCAAGCAACTTCTTGGTGTTAAAAGATGTACACAAAATGACTTTTGTTTTGAGTGAAACTTGGCGACTATAATCTATACAAGGATTTCCGTTTACGAGATAAATTTTAGATTGTTAAAATATATTCACTCTCGGAAAATACTGATATCTAACAGAACTTTATTTTACCTATGGAGTTCTCAGAAAAGTAATTCATTTAAGTCTAATCTAGATCATTTAACATAAAATAAATAGAAAAGATTTTATATTATGCTTAATATTTACTTAAATTTGATCTTTGAATGAGGGTATTTCTGCTAATAAACATAAAAACTTGGCTAGTTATCATTATAACATCTATTATAATTCCCACGAGATTTCTTGATATATGATTTATTACTATCACGCTGGCAAGTTTCTCCATTATGAGAACATAAGTGTTGCGTTCTTTTGTGGTCTGCTATCAATGTAGGGTGTATCTTTTTAAGTGTAATTTATTACTACTTGCGACAGTGCTTTTGCCGAGGAACACGATGTGGTAACATAGGGTACACTATCTCTTCTATACTACAAATTACCTGGAATAGTCAGAACTATAAACCAGATCAACTAAGACGCGCGCTTTTTATTTAGAAACATTGTTGAAATCGCTACGCTTTCAAGGAATTAAACCGCCTATCTTAATTTAGGCACACATACTACCATAATTACACAAAAGGATGTAATTCTTCGAGTATACTTAGCTTATGAAGATTGCGTTATCAAAATCAAATAGTTTTCTAATGACGGATGTCTTATCACTGTAAAGTAATTTTGAATGAGAGAGGACAGATGGGGCTTATTAAAGTCTCAACTCTTGAGACGAATTACTCTTTAGAGCAGTTCGAAGACTCGCTATGGCATACATGCCAGTGTTAGACTAAAAAGGTAATGAACTTGGGCGACAATATCAATATATAGATCTGCATCTTAGAGCTTTTAACAATTATCAAGATAGAAAGTTGCCTTTAATATTTTGTACGGCCAATGGGTAATAGTGTAACTGTTAATTCACTTAATTAGTTTCATCTTGAAAAATATATAATTACTTTAGAGGTTTTTTATTGACAAAGTAAAATCAAGGTTGGTGTTATGTTAACTAACAATGTTTTCCACCTTCCCAAGAGCAATATTATGAATTCCGATTCATATGTATGCTAATTCCAAATTATTTTAGCAATAACTCAGTGTTTTAGACTTGAAATGTATTAGCAAAAAGATGCATTAGTAATTCAAATCAAGCTGCCAAAGACAAATTATAAGATCTTTTGATAAAAAAGATTGCTATTGAAATAGATTGTCAATGATCATATACCATTTACGATTGACTCATCTTTTAGGCGCATAAATTATATTGATTTAGTAATACCATATATCCTATTTAAAGGACAAAATGACTAATTGAAAATAGTAAAAAAAAGGTGAACTAAGAGTGACGTCGGCACATCGTTTTTTGACCTCACTATTAACTGTAGTGTGTATCAATACATAGGTAGTGAGAACCTTGTGAATAGATTAAGTAAATAAATATAAAGTTTTTATTAAATCAGTATATTTTGTTTTTATGGAAGCTAAATAACGAATATTCTGTATATATTACTAGATTTACTATATTCGAATAGATATAATTCCCCCGTTGTTTATCGACATTTTTGAGTAATTAAACATATTAGAATATATGAAATAAATCAAGCTCATTAACAGGCATTTACTCATCACATTTACATAGTTGCATATACATTGCGCTACAAAAAAAGCTTAGGTAATATATATGTTCAATAAAGCACAGAGTTACTGTAACTACTACCTTGTAGCATTATTAATGGATATTGATAGTGTAACGATAATATACTAATTTTGTAATACCAAAAATTATGTTAAGTATTTGAACAATAATCTGTACTAAAAAATTTGATTCGCTTAGATAATCCTACTGTGATACTGTTCCTATATTAGAGCAATGATTATCATAATACTCTGAATCATACATTTATTTTGTTCTACATGAGTACGTCTAATTCTGTCAATCAACTTATTATTATAATATACTATGTGTGATGAATATATTTAATCTACTCCTTATTATAGGCTATACATTCTTAACTGTACAGTATTTTTTATTTTTTTCTTATATTTTTTTTTTTTCTATTTATTTTATTATTTATCTTTTTTTTTTTTTTTTTTTTTTTTTTTTTTTTTTTTTTTTTTTTATGTTATATCGTTTTATTTATTTTTTTTACTATGGCTGTATTCTATATTTGGAGAGTTGAAGTGCCGTCTTAACTTTTATTTTTAATTAAGATTGTGTTAGTTTGGATTTTTTATTTTTTTTTCTTTTTTTTTTTCTCTTGGTTGTTTATTTACGAAAAAAGGCATTTATCATATCATAAGTCATGATAGATCTGTGTACCCGCATCCATATTTTACTTTTATATTTAAACTCTTTAGTGACTTATGTGTATACATATCAGTTATTCTATTCTACTATTGTTATTTTTTTCCAATTAGGAATATATTTTGTATGTCTTATCATTGTTGGATTGGGGAGCGGAGACTTGATTTGTGCAGGATTAGACGCTGAGGTATGTGATACTTTTACACTCGAGTCTTGATTAGTCCATTCAAAGAAAATGATGATAAAATATTATCATACAGGTGTAAAAATATGTACTATTTGGATTAATAATGACTTTAAATACTGCTCAAAAGAATTAAGTGAAAATCGATCTTTGAGGTCGTGAGTGCGGATCAAGACATGCTTTGCCCTTACATGTAAGATAAACAGTTTACCGCTGCAATCTTGAAGTTGTATCTGACACACATATAATAGATGAGGCTTGGGTCAGTTTTATGGTTTCTGAAGTAAACTGAAAGTATTCTGAGCCATGCTCACATTGTAAGTCAACATAGTATTATTGATAAACTAAAAGTTAACACATCATATACTCCATGAAGTGACCTAAAGGGAACGTATTTGTTCGCTTATACTATAAGTTAGTTGGAATTGCGAGATTAATTATGTTCTTTGTTCTGATATGTATGTTGGGAAGTTATTGTTAAGTGTATAAAATTAAACAAAGAAGAACTTATCAACATAAAACTATCTTCTGATGGTAAATGTACTAATCTCGCATCAAGAAACAAAAAACAGAATTGCTGAGAGCATATTTCCTTTATCAGAGCTATGAATGTAAATTTTTTTTACTCCCACTATAACGCATCTCAAATCACATGTGCACATAATGCAAGCATCAATATGAAAAGAGCTCGATAAATGGTTATTGCATATATATATAATGACATTGGATATGTCAGCATTATATTAATCATTTTCTTTGTTTGAATTCTTTGACGTTAACACCTAGTGGATATTTTCTAATTACGTCAAATAGAAGAAATTCTAAGGTCCACTCGTGTGATTACTAATTTGTGCGGAGAATCTATATTAGCTCACTTTGTAAGAATGGAATTTTACTGCGAAATTATTGATAGGTGTATCCTTGGAGTGGAACAACGCTGTATATGTAATACACATTTATTTGTCTAGTGGATTCAGGTAATTATTATACAATACTATTTAAACTTAGAGAGTTAAGAAGCATACACGTATTCGATCCAAACTAAACTATTTCTTTAGGTACCAAATATTGTGTATGAATAGTCAATAATTTTTGTCATACAAGACTCGTGAGTTAATACGGAGTTTATGAAAATAAAAAATGTTGTCGCACATCATAGGGCTTTTGGGCCTTCAGAGATATTTTATGATAATATCGTTTTAAACTTTGCAACTTTGAAATTTGAAAAGAGTCAGTACTAACATTCAAGATCCCACATATATGTTTTATATGAATTCTTGAGTATAACGCGTTTCATATTTGGTCTTTGTCGTTAGAACACTGTGAGAACATGTCTTTTATTTATAAATGAAATAAGTAACACCAAAGGGCTCAGACTACGCTAATATGCATAACATGACTTAGGTATTTCATTCCGATACTCCAAATTTGAGAATATGTATGGATCTTTAATGGTCATACTATAGCGAAGAAATAACATATGACTTCATATAAGTAGATGATTTTTATGCTGTTAAATAATCCTTTCCCACTAAAGCAACGTTATACGATTCCTTCCATTTCCAATAATTTAAAATTCTTATTCAACAAAACCCAGATTTTTCTTCATATACTACTGTGGCTTATTTTGATAATGGACATTGTAATCTTGACACGTCTTCAAATGGTTGAAGGTCAAAATAATTTCGGTGTGCCGCAATCATAAATTTAGGTCACTCGCTAAAATTATAAACGCAGATCTAGATAGTCAAGAGATAATTTCTTATAAGAAATTTTTTGATAATTGACCAGACAAGGCATATTGTGGTAATGTCCAGTAGACCCTTTGAGGCTTTTTAACTTTGAACAGTAATAATGTATATCGTTTCTTTATAATATGACAACATAGTGTTCATGAAAAATTAATATGGTATTGATTACACGGGAAAGGTCTTATATATATTCCGTCATATATTGATACGCATATGTTATTGGGAGCGTTCTTTTGGTCGTCATAATCTTTCTTGTCAATGTCAGCAAACTACATTCAAACCTCCACGATAATGCCATCAATTACTTAATTTCGGTGGCGTTCATGCTATTAGTCAACTCCAACCTTCCCACTACAATATTATGGAGTAATCTTAAGGCCTCAGTATTTGCTATTATAGGTTGGAAAAACATCTTTTGGCAATGGTCCCAGTGACAATAATATTAAACCTAGGTTTCTTATAAGAATCACTTTGTGATTTCTATCGTTATAAGACGCACTGAGTTGAGATAAAGCATTGCGTATAAATCATTAGACTGGGATTTAAAGAGCAACATCGCCAAGGCAATTTCCATGAAGATTGTGGATGGGGAATAGCTAGTAATCCTAAAGTGACCCATCTTATTAAAAAGACGCATTAATCATTTGTGTTAAAATAGTTTTATCATTTTGTAGTCTCTAATTCAGCAAGTTATTATCCATGAGTTATCCCGCAAGTCTTCTTCAATGATGAACACAAACGTACAGTTTTTTGTTCCCTTCACAATCTATGGGAAATATCAAAATGTATTCACCACTTTGTCGAAACAAGTTTAGTGTGCTGAGTTAAATTATAGAGCGTCTTGCTTTTGCCTTATGATTTTAAAAGGCAATCGTAACACGACACGATGTATTAATTTGAAGTACATCTATAAACATCTAAATCTTCAAATCTGTGATAAAGAGTCATTGCTAGACAGAAAATCTCCAGAGAAGTCGGTCCTATAAGTAACAGTTCGAAGATGATGACCAGAACCATTCTCCTCTGTTTTTGAGTGTGTTTTTTAACTTTTTCCCAAATTCAACATCGATTCGTCAAGTGCAAGAGCTAAGTCAATACTTCTGATCTATTAAGATGGACAAGTTATCTATGGATAATACATTTTTAGCAATGTCTTCACTATTTTTACATCCTTCCAATATCACAATTTGTAACCCACCATATGGTCTCATTAGGTTTTTTTCTTCTTTGTTCTAGAATTATCAATTATTCGATAAGCTTATTATATATACTTCTATTAAGAGGAAACACTGGTTCTAGACTGGTCATTTAAATCAAACATCAGGTATTGATTCGACATGTTGATATACATGTTCATCACATGTGCTGCCCAGTATTATCAATAATTATCTAATATGTTGGTAGTGCTAGATTGAGACAACGTGTGAGTTCCCACAATTGCAATAAACATAGCACACCATTATTTGTGCTTAACTTATTTTACATTTAATACAATTGTATTCCGCTCTGATGATCTTATATTGATGATTTTATCTAATCCACTCATATGAGCAAAATCAGAATATGGATACAAATCGTTTTAATCACTTGAAAAATCAACGCTTAGTTTATTCTGATATTAAATCAGTGCGATTCGTTGATGTCAAAAAATAACTCATTCTGTTTCCCAGATTTCTCAAATGTCAATCATTTCGATAAATATTACACTATGTCTCTTGAGACAAATACGTCCGGCATATCTATATTACAGGTTGTCTAATGAAGAAAGAGTAAATCAATCATTACATCTCGAGAGATTGGATACATTGGTTAATTTCTATTATCAGATTTAACTTTTAATTTGTGTGTCAAGTTGATAATATTCGTAGAATATAAGTATTAAACTGGAATGCGTGAGACTGTTCACCATTAAAGTCACACAATCGTTTCCAGATTCTATCTTCTCTTGTAATATTTATTCGCATCTTATATAGAATTTTACTTTCTGTTTTGTACTTGTTAAAGTGTATGACATGTCTATAACTAGTTTGCAGTAGAATTTAAAACCAATTCTGCAATCTTTGTCACATATCTTCAAATTACAAATATTCGCCATGACTCTCGTTGTTCCGTTTGATATTGTCGTTGTTTTCCTTTCATTATCAATGAAACTAATTAGTAATTCATTGTTTTTAGTGTTTCTTGAACATTAATGCCTCAACTTTAACAATACATGAGAATTGTGACATAAACCAGTTTTAGTTTATTTACAGCATTTAATACGTTTCCTTTACCAATTTTCTCAATTCTTACGCGCAGTCAGCTTTCATTTTAGAGTATATATCGAAGTTTAATTCTAGCCAACGATAGTTACATATTTATCTATTTCACCTGAACGGAACCATATCCAAACACGCCAACTTTGTCATCAACTCATGGTCCTAGATTTTGCGCAGGCTAGATTGCAACATATTCTCATATCGATTTATAACAATGTTTTATCACGATCCATTTTTGTTCTAATATATCAAGTCTCTCTAGGCATGTTCCAGAAAACTCATTCGGTAAGAGTTTATAGTTCGTCGTATACCAAAACAACACTGAGTGTGTTCCAGGGGTAAACACCAAACATAACCAAGCCACCAATTGGTGATCTCTTACAATAAAATCTAAGGTTATCAGGTGTTCTCGCAAGATCTGCCGTATGTCCGATTTGAAGATGCAATGCCCGGGCTTTGGCAGGATCTTGTCATGAGACAGCCTTTCGTAAGACGCGCACGTCTGTATGTTGGTAGCATGTTTACATACAGTAATTTCTTAATGTGACAACAGGGGCTCTTACAGAAGTCAACTAAGCAGTGAGTTCTCTTAATTCCAGGTTCAATAAACTCCAACTCTCTATAATACAAGGTTAAGATATACTATATACTCATGCATTAATTCAGAGGTGATGTATTTGATTTAAATAAAGACGTATAAGTGTAAGTGTAATTGTTATTACTTTGTCACAACGATGGCTATTGGGAGCAGTAATCTCTGAACATGTATTGGATTATTATAATAGTTAAAATGTATACTTTATATTTATTCTCATGTATAATAGTGTGATGAAATAATATAAATAGTTTTCAAATCGTTACGTGTTAAAAATAATATATATACAAACTTGAGTGTTACATTCAGATTTTTAATGTATGTAACTTTTTCACTTAACTATTTGAATATTCACTCTAGATTGAGTACAATAAAGAAGAGATTAGCCAGATTGAGAGGTGTTTTTTCGTTAGTCAGGTTCCTATCGATGAAATACTTTTATAATAGTATTAAACTGTAATATTATTTTTCGTTGGCTTGCAACTAAGACTCTAAGTATGACCACAGACTGCTCCAATTTATAGTACGTTCAGTCATCGATGCAGGATGCAAAGATTTTCAGTTCCTACACCATACTAGTCATATTGCGATTAGGTCAGGTGTGATGAGCATATTAGCATTGAACAGCACCTTGAGCGTCCAAATTCTTCAATTTTCTTATTCTCACACAGCAGAAATTAAGAATTTAAGGTCTTGATTTTCTCGTCACCGATATTGACATGTTTCCTGATTTAGAAATACAATTGAACCTATTTATCAAGTCCAGAAATTACTTCCTATTTACGTAACAGTTTTGGATTTGTGTTTTTTTTTATCACGATAAAAAGTTTTCTGCGAACTAATACGCTCCGATTAATTACCATATATCAATTTTGTAATTTCATAATCTGTTTAAGATTCTAAAACATACTTTTTCTTTCCGGCATTTTTTCAATGAAACAGGAAGTAGTAATAGAAGTTATTCCTTACATCAACTATATTGCTCGAGAATAGAGAGCCTTGGATCCGTTTACCGACGAGACTCTCAGAGTGTATACAAAACATTATACGGCGAGTCGCTAACAGTAAACAGTGAGTAGAGTCGATATTAATAACACGATATAGCTTATGCCAACAGATCGTTGTGGTATCGCATCCAGAGATAGTGTTCAACATAAGAACAGGAAGTGATGAATACGTGGGTCACTATGGCAGTTTGACTACGAGAGTATGAGCATGTTCATTCACTGGCAGCAAATGGTCCTTTCATCACATTAAAAACCAAAAATTAAGATTACTGGTTTATATTAGTAATTACAGCAACTATCTTAACAACCACATGCAATAGATACAATTGTATAACTTATTTAAAGCAATCAGTTCATGATATATATTGGTTAATCGTTCTGCCAATACATGAGTATTGTTTACACCTCTGGAAGAATACCTCTTTTTCTATAAGCATTTTATTGCTCTGAAAACTTATTAATTATTGTTTTAACATCTTTCGTGTATTTTAATTTTAGGTATTCTCATTACTTTCATTCGATAATACACGAATATAAAGAGTTTATAATATAATATTGGATATTAATTTTAGTATTCGTCAAGATTTTATTTATATTTTGGCTATTTTATCCTTAAAGTCTATAAAATATATACTGGCCTCTCAACGGTTAGATAACTCTATATAGTAAAATCAAAGTTTACGATCACATTGAATGTTACTAGAGATTATTATATCTTTTTTATGAAATATCCGCGTTAGGTTTTCGTGTATACGATAATACATAGGTTTGCCGTGTATAGGCTTTTTCGGAGTTCTGGTATTTTAATTACGCAAGAAGACAATCAATAAAATTGGGTAATACAACACAGAGTCCTCTGCAATGATATGCTTCACGAGGTTAATTCTTAAGAAGAATAGCTGCAAACTATATTTTTATAGTTTTTTTCCCCCATTTCATGAGCTAATTTTCTGATTGGCACATTGACATGATTATATAGCTGGTTGTCTCGTTACACGTTGTATTGGTATTGTTTTAACTTTCCAGCATTCAGTTAATCTGTATATGTAGTCATAGATTTTATTCTTTATATCTGATTTTCTATAGATATTTGTCAGATTTATTATAACTTTGTCGAGATATGATTTGGCATTTCATCATGAATTTCGTTTGCACTTATTTATGTTTCATGTTTTTATACTGTCAAGCTCGATGTTGTGGCTACTTTTGAATAACAGCCACTATATCAGTAAAGGTTCGATGACTTTTCGATTGACTCGAAACTGCTATACTTACAATTTTGCGTACCACTTATTAGTGAAATTCATCCGTAGTAATCTGTCATATATCTCTATCATGAGTTATAATCTTTTTGGGGCCACATGTTTTCATCATATTTTGAATGTTACTGTGTAATTATAATTGCATATTTAATAGTATATATTTGCCACGAGTATTTTAATTTGCACTGGAAAAGAAGTGCATGTTTTCATGTTATTACAGCAAAGCTGAATAGAGTGAGAATATGTATTGCCGTATAATTGTACAAAGTGAGGTTCTGGCTATTTGCGGGAAACAAAGCAACGCGTTGATTAACAATAACCTTTACATAACATATAATGTTAACTAAAGATCTTTGGTAAACAATAAAGGTATAATATTTTTCATTGTACATGGATAATTGATAAGTAGTTGGTATTAATTTCATTTTGGTACATTCAATATTATTAGTAGATAAAGGGTAAAATCAAATAATCTTTATCTGCAAGGAATCATATGTAGAGATCTGCTTCGACATTATTAATATTGAAATAACTAGCGAAACCATCCTAAGTTCCTTAGTGGTGGTCTCTAGAGCTCTGAGTCGCGTTAATAGTTATGAACGCTGTGGAGGATGAATGTCTGTATAATTATGTTTGCGCTGCTGCCAATCGTGCTCAACATGCGGTCTGTCATTCTAATATACAATGTCAGTTATTATGAAATGTGATAGCATAGAAATATGCTCCTAAAGTTCAGGCGGGGGCACGCCATAGAGAAAGGTGAAAATGGGTTACTTTTTCTCCGGTATTATAGTTCATAATTGATAGGCATAGAGGCGGTCAAGTTGGACTCTCTATATTCGCGGAAACATTAGTTTCTAAGAGGAATAGTCAATTTATACCATGTGTAAAAAACTGAAGATATGTCGCTTATATTATTATCATAAAAGTACATTGCACGTTAGATCCGAATCATAATTGTAATTGTTATGCTATGCTTAAAATATTTCTTATTTCTAAGTCCTTTTTATAAGAGTCCTCCAACAACATGACGTACAAGACACCACATATCGGTATTCAAAACATGATTACTTTATTTTTCTCTCCACACTACCGAATAATATTGCTTGAAATTTATTTGAGTTGTCAGTTGCTATTTTTGAGCGGTCCAAACTGTCCTCAATCACACAACATTATGCTATATTAAAGCTTAAATTCATATTTCCTCGCGAAATAAAAAGTAATTGAAGGGTGGCCGTATGGTGTGTGTTAAGCGAAGTGGAGCAGAGCTGATGTCTCTAGTGCATGTATAACTGTGGCACTTATAAACTAGTGTCAAATTATCGGCAAGTGTTGATTGTCCACATTTGAGCAATATTACTCTGGACTATATTATTCGCATGTTGCACTTTCAAGATTTCGTAAAAGTGCGGAACAATAAAAAGTAGGTAGGCTCCATAGTAGACATTATCCGCCCTGTCGAATGCCCTGCAAAACTGGGAATATATCTGACGTAAGCGCCATATTAACGGTAACACAGGGCCAAATTAGTTAATCTATAATGGTCAAAAACTGAATTTATCACTTATGAATGTGTCGGCATGAAATTTATTACATCTTTGATTGACCCTTAATAAACATTTCTCATGATAATTGGGCACTATGTCTCACATTCCCGTCAAATGCACCTGGCAGTAGATCAGTACAAAGGTCGAGTGTCATACACATTAGATTGTTACTCTCTGTGATAATGATATTAGATGCTTACTTTGTTTAATTGAAAGACGGCGTTAGGCGGAGGTCCTAAATGCCATTTTGATATGCGCAGTTTGTTGTGCTGCTTCTGAGAGAATTTTAAGTCTGACTATTGAGTTGGGTAGTTCGTGAGTCCAAATGTTCGTTAGATATAAAATACGATGATGAAGCAGCTCGTTCAATAGTTTATAAATACTGGCAGAAGGGTCATTTTGGTCGATAACTTCTCTGGTTCGTTCTAAGTTTTCGCCCTCCTTATTTATTGGAATTATTACTGAAACTAAGCCAGATTGGCGTGCTCGCATGGAATTATAATACATAAAACATGCATATGTCGAAAGCTTAAAGTCTTTAAGACCTAATAATACGAAGGCTAATAGTTTATAGACCTACCATGAATTGATTATGGGCTCGGTTGTTATAATGGTTTGGAGGAGTCAAAAGACCGGGTATGACTTTTCACTTACAGTTGCACTATTTCAACGAAAAACGAGTCTTTTCAGACTCACAGTATCGATTGTGGTAATTTTTCATTTGTCAAAATGCTTAAATCTGAATATGTCCACTTTATTCTGTCTTAACTCTCGTCGACATTCTCAAACACTTCATCGGATACTTCTAATACATAGTATAAATCGAGTATTTCAAAGCGTTCATTTAATTTTTCGGGGAGAGTGATAGCAGTTGGCGTAATAGTCTCGAAAAGATTTTGTCGCATAGTTTATCAACATGGAGTAAGCTGGTGGTCCTATATAGAGGGATTTATATATAGAGAGAGAGTGAGAGCCTATTGAGAGAGAGCCCTTTTTGGTTTGTTGGGTTTTTTGTCAAGTTGAGCTTATGAGTTGTGGGAGGGGTATACATAAGTGAGGTCATGCATATAAAAAACTAGCTTGACATAATAGTTATATTGTATTTTAGACGTTTGAGGAGTATTTTTGACAAAATTTGTAATATTCTCAGTAGTTAGATGGTCTCTCATGAGAGAATAATTCATTTAACTGGATTTAGATCGCTTTACCTTTTCTGTGCGATCTCATAGTTAACACTAACACGTTAGAGAAAGAGCCAATCTTATCTTGTATTCACTGACATTCAGCATAGTTTACTATTAAAATTAGGTCGAGTCAATATGTATATTTTATTCTAAGACATACGAATCAATGTAGCGTTTTCATTGAGCACCTATATTCATATATATATGACGTTTGCCGGCTCTTTGTTAATTTGTTATACATCAAAAAATTACTCTGAGGTACAGTTACCAAAAAATTTCATTCTTCCTACGTTGGTCTATGCTTGAAGTTGATTCGAGAGTATGCCACAGTTTCTATCTACATGACGCCAGGACTCAAGACGCCGTGGCCTCACTATATGATCAATTATTATGGGAATGTTATTTTGATTCGGTTTATTGAAATCAGTTTGAGCACCCTAAACGATTGAGTTTTGTCCCCACTTATAAGCCCATTCTATGCTGGTGTTCGCGAGTAATGCGTGTTTAACATGTGAGTATGTTTAAATTTGACATATTAGGAAAGTCAGAAGAAGTCATGAGCATGAACATATATTTATTACACTTAAAAATAGTACAATGTAAAACATGTTTAACAGCAGTAATGTCTTTATTTTTGAGCGTAATTTCCTTAACATAATATCACTTATTACCAAACTTAGCTATAGCTCAATTTGAGAATTTCTAATTCTGATAACATCGTATTGAGATATTGGCAATATGCTAAGAGATTATCAGGTTTAGCACTTGTTCGCATGGCTAGCATATGTGGAGACATATATATGAGTCAGCTGGTAAAACACATTTAGTAAGTATCGGTAAATGGTCTTGAAACAGAACGACCCGTTGTGTTTATTTACAAATACTATAAAGTCACCGTTGACAATGTTGTGAAAAATCTATCAAAATTCAATAATTTATCACAAACAAGAATATTATCGTAATACACAACACACAACACATAGAAGTAATATACTTATAACAAACCATACTTTGCTTAACATATAATCTGTGTGGAGACTATTAATTAATTTTACATAGTGTGATAGTATATGGTATATATTAATGAAAGTATTAATTATTTGAGTTACTTGCTGAGCTACATTTACTCCACAATTTGCAGACAAAACAGTTTTGAATCATTGATGAACTATTTATGCAGGAAAGTTTAAAAACAAGGGTAATGCACTCTTGTTATGATTACTATTAAAATAGTTCTATCTGTCACTATATCATATGCTTATTGCATATTAAAGTTAAGCTGTCTCTTGATATAACAATTAGTCGTATATCGAATTCATTACGTGAAATATGTCGTATTACTTATTGAAGCATCATTTCCTGAGTACGTTACTATTTCAAGTTGACAAATCGAGATCTTTATAAACCATTTGTAAATTTTTCCTTCTCATACATAATAATATGGTATTTTATCTATAAACCTGGTAGAGTTGTCGTATTTGGTTCATTGCATCATGTTATAGTCTCCCTACTCATTAAACTATATACGTCATAGCAACAGCTGTCCTTATTTACACTTTATTTTTCTATGAGTTAAAGAGAATGAAGAAGGGAATCAAACTCGCGATCAGTTCAAATGAAGTAACATTATCGAGATCAATGAACAAATATAGCAGATAAACACGTATTTTAAGATCCTCTGGTGTGTGATATATGAGTGATGATGGTAGTATAATAAATAATGAGCATTAAACTATGTCTCACAACCACTAGCACCGGCTTGAGCGGCGGTACTCAGTTTTAAACACCTAAAAGTGCTGTAATCGATGATCCTGAAGCCATGACTTATATATCAAGAAAGAAATTGCGAGTTTTTTACGACATTATCTACTCAAACAGAACCACGAGAAAGACATTCATGCAGGTCTCTGGTGTCATCTTTAAATAAAATATATGCTCTACAAGAGTTCGTCAATTTAATTTACCGTTTTATTTATCAAAGGGACAAAACTGCAACATATTCGAATGTTACTTAGCTGTCGCGATTGTTTCCCTTAAATAGTATCATTTATTTTTTAAGTGGGACTAAAAAAATCTGAAACATAAGGAATTTTTAAAAAGTACAACAACATTTAAAAGGGATAGTGCCAATATTACACATTTATTCATAAGAATACAAAAATTGATAAACTTAATTTTATATACAAAGAATTTTTAAAAATTTAAATATTTTATACAAAAAGGTGCTTCCCCCATGTTTTTAAATTTCCCGCATTCCAAATTTCATATTTTGCTTGTTTTTAGAAGGAAAGGGAAATTTAATAATATTGATAAATCATACTTAAAAAATAAACAATTTCCCAAACGTTTTCTTAACAAAGATAAAATTTAAGTAATAATAGTGTTGTGTTTTTTACTTTCTTTACGATAAATATGTTATTGATAGATTTCAAAAACATGTCACGTACTAATAAACGAAGGGGTGTGTTGTTTTGGGGATGATTAACAAACGAAAAACTGACTGTTACATTTTTTTATATAAAAGTGTATAAACTGTCTGTCAACTACCAAATTCAAACCCCCCCAGACGGGGCTTTAAGCCAGTTTTTTATCATGACAACTCAAACGAAAAAACTGTCAACAAAAATATACTTTCCCCTAATAATTGATAACATGCCGCGTCTTGATTGTATGTAGAATGATATCGATCATTCTTGACTATGAATTTTGTACACCTTCATATACATGAATTGTGAAATTAGATAAAAGCCTAAATTATATCTACATGTCGATTATCATTTATAATAATTAGTCAAACAGTATTTATCTCAACTATACGACAGGTAAAGATAAAATTTCTAAATTTAAAATTTTGTAAATTTTACAGAAAACATAAGTTTATAATCCCTTTGCGTAAAAAAAAGTTTTTTTTTTTTAATGCAGTGAATTTTGTTGCGTTTTTTTTTTAAAGCATGGGGGTTCTTTAATTTTTTTTTTTTATGGCTGTGAGCCTGTGACTAAAAAAAGGATTGGACACCCCACAAATACCGTTTTTCCGGTATATACCGGAAAAAAGCGCTTAAATGATTAAAATGCTAAAATCTTTTTTTTTTCCCCAAACGGAATGAACTTTAACAGGTCTAAATTCATCTTTTCACCCCGAATCAATTTACGATAATAAGGAAAAATGTAAAATTCGGCAAAAAAGATATTTGTCTTTTGGGTCAGATTTTTGCAAGCGTCAGAGGACTGCTCCCCAATCCTGTATTGAGCTAAATCCATTTTTTATTTCATTTTCCCAGTTTCTTATCAAATTTCCTTAAATCCTACACATATTGAACAAATTGACAAACAGATAAAAAAAAGTAGAACAAACTTTAACTTTAAAAGGGACATTATGTTTCCCAAAACCCAAATAATTTTTTTTCCTTGTAAGGGTAACATGAGTTTTAAAAACCCTTTCGATAAGGTATTTTTAAATTTTGATCATTATATCCTTAAAACTCAATGTTCGATAAATGTGAAAAAAACTTGTCATGAATGTAGCAAAATGTAAACAAATTAGGATTTTACTTTCATACAAACTTCCAAGTCAATAAAAAATGTACCTTTTTCCCCCCCCCCCCCTCGGCCCTTCTTTTTGAAAATTATTGTCAAAATAAAAATTTTTTAGAAAAAAAATTTTAAAACATTGTTGGTGTAATGGGCCCCTTTAAGGAAAGAAATTAGCATACATTAGAATGTTTAAATGTACTTTTTTAATAAATATTTAACAGTTAAAAAGTTTATTTTCCCCCGAAAAATCGCTTCTAGTGAATTTTTCCGGGGGGGCTACGGCCCTCCCCCCCCCCCCCCCCCATATACATATTTTCATTCATTATTTTAAGGCCTGTGTAGAGAATTTAGAAGTCTTTTATATGAAAACTTAAATTTCCCCGCTATTATTCCCCAAAATAAGGTCTACTCTACTAAAGACCCTTAAAAAGCCAAAGAAAAACCCATTTTTTTTCAAAATATTCCCCGCAAAAACAACTCCCCCTTTCAATGTTTCCCGTTAACAGACGAAAAGGGATGCAAAAAGAAAGTTTGATTTACAGCTTAAATATGAAACTGATGGTCAAATTTTTTTAAAATACAAACGATAAATATCTTAAAAGATGTGACGGCAAAAATAGAGGTGAAAAAATACGAACATTAAAAGACACTTTTTCCAGAAACAAACAAAAAAGAAATTTTTTTTCTTTTGGGAAATGCAAACATGATTTATAAATGTTAAAAAAGATTTTAGAGATTATAAGTTTTTTTACATGAAGAAAATAACGATAAATTGAAATAATAAAAGTAGCAAAAAAGTAAACAACATAAAATTTTGACCCCCCTACAAAATAACATTTTTAAAAACGTCATTTGTCAAAAAGGAAAAAATTGAAAAAAAGGGCGGGTTTTAATTTCAAGGGAGTAATTTGGGGATACGTAAAAAACACCAAAAAATAAAAAAAAAAATTTTAAAAATAAAAAAAAACATTTTCTAAAGAAATTGGACCTTTAAATAAAAAAAAATGTAAAACATTTTTTTATTGTATTTTTCAGGCTGGGAGCTCCAAAAAACTTTCCCCGCGATCAATTGAGGGTACCCCTGTGAAAAATTTGGTTAAAGGAACCACTTATGGTTTTTGCAGACTCCCCAGGAACATCTATGGAAACATGCACAACATCACAGACGTGCACGTCCATTACGAAATCTTTTCCTCATTGACAAAAATCCATCCCAAAGCCCCGGGAAATTTGCATCTTCAACATCGGACGATAGGGGCGATTTTTGCGGGAACACCTAGTAAACCATGAATTTCTATTGTAGAGATCACAAATGTGGCTTGTTATGTTTGTGTGACCTGGAACACAAACAGTGTAAGGTGGACATTTTCCTGATGTTTCTGAAAAATGTCTGATGAGATGACTGATGTATTAGAAAAATTTTTGGAATCGTTTTTTAAAAAGATGTAAACAAGGTAGAATATTTTAAAAAAGCTGCCGAAATCTAGACCAGATCAGCGAAAGTTTTTTAAGAATCAAAGTTTTCAGGAAAGAAATAAATTTAAATTTTTGGATAAAAGGGAAAAAACCAAAATTAAAAAAGCTGATAATTGAAACAATAAAAAAAGAAAAGAGGGAACCGTATTAAATGCTTGCTTAGAGATAAACTGAAGAATTTGAATTTCCTTCTTGTTTAATTGCTTTAAGAGAAGAAACAAGCAAAAAAAGCTTTTTAAATTTAGATGAAAAACGCCGAAAAACGTCTGTCGATATGACAGATAAGGAATCAAGTATCAGATGCAAAAGCGACAATAAAAAATTTTCCAATTTACAAGGAACACAAGCCTCTTAGATCAAATTAAAAAATGGGAAAGAATTTGGTACATTGTTACAAGTGTACAGCCGTTTTCCAGTAAAAATTAAATTTTTCAATATAATGATACACTAAAAAGTGAAGTTAAAACATTAAAAAAGAATGCCCCCATCACTAGTATGGTTATATTGCCCTATTGAAAAATTTTTGTTTTCTGACAATGCCAACAACAGATCAAAAAATGATTTATTTTGAGACAAAATCTTTTATAACAGAGATAAATTTTGTCTTCAGGACCAGGTGATGTTGAAAACTTAAACCAGAAAATAAACTGCTGTGTGTACGTATTATAGATGAAAAATGTATTCAGTTTATTGTCTCATACTGAAGCAGAACTTTCAATTAGGATCGAACGTATAGCTGTAGGAGAATATTGCAGCGGTGTAGCTTTATTGCAAGAATAAGTTTGGTTGTCTGTTGCTGGGTATCAAAGAAAATAGTTATAATTTTAATGATGAAGGCGATATTCTCAATGGTCGTTTGGGTTCTCTGATATTACCCCCATGGGGCCAACCAGAGTTTTTTTCGGTCAGCAATGATGAGACGTTCCTTTATGTTTCAGATACGGCTATTCGGAACAATAACAAGGTGTGAACAATTGATTGGGAAGGAAAAAGTTATCAACAAATTTGAAGACTCCAAAGTAAATCTTTTTTGGGTCACCCCAATTTTAAAAAGTGACACGGCATTGTGTTCCGAGACAGTAACACTATTTTGAATTGTCGGGCAGCTTAAAAAAGATGTGACAAATTTTTGGACTAAAGACAGAAATATTTATTCCCCAACAGCTGTAACATACTGTGACAGAGAACAAAAACTGTACGTAAGCTGTTCATCAATGAAAGGAAAATGGAAGGCTGATATTGTGGAAATATTCAATGTGTATTGGACCTAGGCGTCACAAAGACTATTGTCGTCGTTGAATAACTGCAATATCTGCTATATGTCCCTGGGGCCGAGAACCCAGTAAATAACACAGTGTATGTTTTATACGTTTATTCACTACGAGCGACTATTGTACACTACTTGGTATTTAAGAGGCTGATACAGAGTGGCTATGTAACATGATACATATATTTTCGTCATCATATATTGTATGGGTACTACAATAACTTCTCACATAATTTGTATGTACGTTTGATAATCGGATAAAATATGGCAATAATTAAGACGTTGAAGAACCGAATAATTTTCAATGTTGACATTCTTCACATATAAAAGAAATATA
>NW_026852862.1:0-18035 GCF_026571515.1 Ruditapes philippinarum
TATATCAGTGGTCAGCGAAACAGTATTATCATAAAATAGACAAAGCAGAGGAAAAATAACACCTTTCTCGCTTTGACCAATGAAATACGCGTATATCTTTAATAGGATAGGTAAAACCAATGACTGTACGTTCCCTTTGAGAATGTGTTTCTATGGATTTACCAAACAAATCGTTCTTTAACCTCAAAACATCGCGGCATTACATATTGCGACAATCTAGACAAAAATTAAGATGTCAACATAAAATTTCATTTTAATGCTTTCAATGCCAAGGACCCGTTTGGTCCTTAAACAAAGAACACTTCTCATATCCATGGCAACGTAAAACTTCCGTCTTTTTTATCTTTAGTCAGAATAGTAACACTTATCTGAATATTCAAATAACAGTATAATCCAATTAGCAAAGAATGTTTTTGCTTTTAATTTCGTATTTAATTTCTAAAATCTAAGCAATTCCAATATCAGAATAAGATTTAAAAAAAATATATATTGAATAATTACACACAACTACAACACAACACAAAATTCAATATTCACATTCAAAATGTTTTCTTCAAATGCTAAAACGAAAGCTCATCTACGCCCTTTATGTTGTATTATTTTATTTAACGACAATAAAATAATGAAAATTGACTCTCTACAACTTAATAAGGTTATTATAAATTTCTCCCTTTCCCCATCATTTCAAAGTAATACGGGTCTTAAAAACAATTTATGCGTATATGGGTATTTGTAAATTACTGCAAATTATGACAAAATGGCCGCTTCAGAGATACATTTTAAACAATTATTCCTTTGTAGTTTACAAGGGCGGTAAATCAAGCCGTTTAAAACACAAGATTATTAGTTTTTATGGTCGCAATATAATGTCATATAAATATTTAAACAGAACTTTTATTATAGCAGGACTGCCACCCCGATAAATAACTTTATTTCTAGATTTTATTACTGTTGAATGTATAAGAATTTTCTAAACGTTCAATCTAACACATTTTTATTATTACATGTGTATTGTTATTATTATTATTATTATTATTATTATTATTATTATTGATGATGATGATGATGATGATGATGATGATGATGATGATGATGATGATGATGAAACATACTCCTTTTGGTAATCCGTTAGCATAGATCTATCAGAACAATAAAATACCGTACGTTTTATTCGCTGGGAATTATATATGTTATATAAATGTTTACTTCATTTGATCAATAATAAACATAAGTATGAATTTGTTTTCATAGATATGTGATTATATTTGTGGATTATGGACAAAATATCTGATATATGCTTCAGCACTATTGCATAACTATAAATTTTATCCCATATATTTTCCCGGCATAAAAGCAAAATTAATTCAAATACTAGCAGAATGTTAAACGTACATAATGTATTTATATGTAGTTATATTTTTACCATCATATTTTGGCATTTTTTTGACATCACAATTTAAATATAATTTTTGATTACATATTCTCTAAGACAGTTAGCACATATATGTTGGGAGACCAGATGACGTCAGAGATTAGGAAAGATCAGGTGACTACATGCTGGGACCGATACGGTCCCCCCGTCGGCATGTCATATGAAGTACCGTACAGTTGATCAAAACACTTGAAATGTAGAAATTCTTCCCTTCGTTCCTCTCACAGCGGCCATTTATGGCCTCTTGAGCCTGCATGACTTACAGTTCGGTTCTAAACTGACTAATTTATGGACGACATAAA
Organism: Ruditapes philippinarum; assembly: GCF_026571515.1. NCBI lineage: Eukaryota > Metazoa > Mollusca > Bivalvia > Venerida > Veneridae > Ruditapes > Ruditapes philippinarum. Next base: position 1,735 of record NW_026852862.1, read on the forward strand.
ATTTATTGCGTTTACACAAGCAAATTCGGTTCGTTTGAGGACCCTAAGATGTTTGCTTTAAGGCACTTGAAATTAGTATAATATAAAACGGAACATATGTTACGTTGTATAGGTAGACATTCATCATTTTATATACTGCTTAAATTCACGTTTACTTCTTAATACACACTGCAAACATATCTTGTCTATACGTCGGGAAGTAAAACTTTGAATGCAAATGTAATAAAATCCTACTTTAGCGGTGACAAGTTTTCGCAGAAATATGAAAATGAATCTACTTGCAATAAATCTTGAGGGGGTGAAGGGAAATATAAATATACGCATTTATTATGATGATTACGATGTTCGTGCAGATGTAGAATCATAATTGTTTTCTTTAACTTCTTACTTTTGAACTGCGTCGCATTGAGCTCCTTATTTTTTCGCATCATCCCCTTCTTCTTTTTCCTCTTTTTATCTTCTTTTTTCTACCCCTGTTTCTTCTTCTCGCCTTTTTGATTATTTTTCTTCATGCACTTCTTTTTGTTTTCCTTCTTCATCTAATAAATTTCAACCGTCTTATACTTCCTACTCTTCATCATCCCCTTGTACTTCGTCGTCTTCTTCTTTTTCTAACCCCTTTTCTTCTTCTACCTCTTCTAATTCTGTATCTCTCTTCCCTCACTTCCCTTTGTTTTTCCTACTTCTTCCAATAAATGTCATCTGTCAGAAACCTCTTCTTCTTTTTCTTCTTCTTCTTCCGCTTTTTCGTTATGATCCCTTACTTACTCAGTAGCATGAACTTGTCATGAAAAACATTTGCAACCGGGATGTTAGCATGTTAATATCTAATCCATTTTTTAAAGTTAGTCAATATTTAATATGATGTTAACGAAGAATGAATAACTGATGTTAGGGAGTAGGTATGTTTGCTACATAATATGGTGAAACATTCAATATCTGGTAATTTTGAGGTTTGTATCATATATATTTTCAATCGCTTTGTAATTTGTTCCATCAGCATCTATTGTCCCGTTATCATCATTCAACCTTTGTTGTTAGTGGTAAAGAACGTCTTTAACATAATATTCTATATCTCAGACTTTTAAAGTCATGTAATGCATTGAAATTTATCAGGATAAGAAGACTATAGGCATGTTAAAATGATGAACGGTGATTGGTCTCATAGAACAATTTATCTTTATTAATCAGTTTTGAAAGTAAATATATTCATCTTTTTCTCTGCCTTTCATTTGCTTTTTTTATGGATCACGATGTTGCAAATTTATGGCACGCATAAGTAGATCATGCAAAACAATGAACCCACCACCACCCACCACGCCATATGTATTCACCTATAATGCTAACTTTGTCAACTTACCAGATACTATTGTTAAGTTTTCTTCAATATTATTGTATTTAATTTAAAACTCAAAATACTTAAATGGAATATATATACATGTATATTTATTTGCCCTGATGATATAGAAACCCATCGGCATTATATTAAAATGAAAAAGATCAGTTAATGTCAGTTTTTTTTGTGTATTTTTTTGTTCCGGCACTTTTTATCATTTATATATGTATAAATAGATATAAAACACGATAACGTTTTCGTTATTCGATTGTACCATTATAATATAATAGGTTGAACTGTTTTGCTATTGTGTTCTAATTTACTGCAATATAGAATAATAAGTGAGTACGGACATACATGTAATACCGAGTAGCGTAGTGGTCTGAGTGATCAGGCTATGAAAATGATGTCTCAAGTTCAATTCTGCAATTGTTCATATTTTTAGTTCCCCGACAGTTTTATGATTGAAACGTGGTTGCTCATTTACTTTTTTATGCCTAAACTAAACTTATAACTTATAAGTTTAGTTTAAACATATGTTATTCCTTTTGTTGTCGTACAAGATGTACAATGCAAATGTATAGGAAAAAATTATAAAAAAATACTTTTTTGAAAGAAAAAGTGTTGGCCCATAAGTTCATATAACTTTAAACATACTATCATGACATTGTTTATTCAGATCAATTAATGTTTTGCACAGCTAAAAGTTTAACTGTACAGGAAAGGGTAAGCTAAACTGTAATGTATTTGAATCCTTTAACAATAATTAAACAGATTTGAATAGTATTTTGTTATTCTGTTCGGACCCCTGAATTTCATTTGCCACATTTAAAATAATTTTCGCAAAATTGTAAACATGCCTTTCTTTTTTCTTCCAGTAATTTGGGACTGGGTATGCCAATTAATTCCAAACGTGCAATACTGTATAAATTCATATAAACAATGAATAATTGATTGAAATAAAAACAGAAAAGGCTTTGTATAACCCATGCTGAAATTGATAAGAGTAAGCCAATAAAAAATATATCTTTTTTTAAAGGTATTAAAGCTTTCAATAAAAATATATTTTAAAAGGTATCAAAGCTTTCGGTGAATCCATTTTTCCACTTTTTTTTAATTAAAAAAAAGAGGAACAGGCACATATATATGATTATCAATATAATGTTGTTTTTATATAAATAAGAAATAAAAACGAGCATCGGGAACAACAAACTATCATAACAAAATATGTATTTCAGTTCAGCTATTGATTAAATCGTTTATCCTATAGCGACAATAAATCATATTTTGTCTAGCAGACGACAAAGTGTGAAGATTCTCATTACTGCAAAACATTTATATGCTCTTTACTTTATTTTTCATGCCAATAAATAACAACTTATGATTCTCTTATAAAAGGGAGGTAAATCTTACACTACAAACTTTAATTATACACAAGTACTGTCCCCACAAACTGCATTACATTTTGAATACACTCACTCTCCAAAATGTCGAAAATAGATATCCTTGTCGGATCTAACTTCAACAGGTAAGCAGTCTAGTTTAAGATGTGTTCTCACCGATGATCAGATTAACTCGATTGACCCGATCACATAACTTCCCCGATGGAACCCGACCAAGCTCGATTAAATGCACATTCACGACTCATACACGGCATCAAGTCAGCCCGACACGTTTTTTTTTTGCGGCTTCATCACAACGACAACCCGACCAATAACCCGACTTCTCCTCGATCACCCAGACCTATAGATTCAAACACGATCTCAACTAAACTAATTGGACCTCTGCTCAATCGTTGCCAAATTCCATCCGATCAGATAGTAATGATCGCAATCGAGTCATGAATGGTCGTGTATCGAATTGTTTAGAATAAATGCTTCAAACATTCATGGTTCACATCAGTTCATGGTGGAGATTGAGCAGCTGCAGTTGTGCATGTACTCCTACGTACTCGCACTACAGGTTGCCTTTTTGCTCCTTCTAGGCATTTTTGTTGTCAGAATTTGTTTGGTAGTTCCTCTATCTTCAAATTTGCAACAGTTAATTATAAGACACCACCAATAATTTTACATCTTTAGATTGTTTTGGTCACGTGATAGGTCGTGTTGATAGGGTTGCGATCGGATAATTCTCGATTAGAAGCTGAGATTACAGATCGGGTAAAAGATGTATACCCGACCAAACTGGATCGTTACACGATTGATTCTCGATCAACTACATTTTCTACTCGATCACTATTCGATAGCTTTTCCTCGATCGTTACTAGGTAAGCCCCAGCCATGCCGATCAAGGTAGACCGCCCAACCACCCCCGAACACGCATACAGACCGAACTAGACCGGTACCCGATCGCTTGATCGTGCTTAATGCTATGTTCTCACCGCCGATCAGATGAACTCGATCGTCCCGATCACATTAATTCCCCGACCATGCCCGCCCAAGCTGGATTAAATGCACATTCACGACTCCTACACGACCTCAAGTCGACCCTACACGATGTTTTACGACTTCTTCTCGACGACAACCCGACCAACATCCCGACTTCTTCTCGATCACCCAGACCTATACGCGAGTCGTACACGATCTCAACTAGACTAACTCGACCTCTGCCCGATCGTTGCCAGATTTCCACCCGACCAGATCGTAATGATCGTGGATAATGCTCGAGTAGAAGTCGAGATGATCGTGTACAGATCGGGTAAGAGATGTATACCTGACCAAACTAGATCGTTACACGATTTATTCTAGAACAACTTGATATTCTACTCGATCACTATACGATCGCTTCTCGACCGCTTATCTACATGATCGCTACTCGAATTTTGTTGACATGTCAAAAAAATTCCGGTAGGAAGCCCGAGCCATGCCGACAAAGGTTGACCGCTCCGACCAGCCCCGGACACGCATGCAGACCGAGCTAGACCGGTACCCGATCGCTTGATCGTACTTGATCGAGTTGATCTGGTTGGCGGTGGGAACACAGCATGACCGAGATGGTCTGACCGGCGATGAGCACACACCATTATAAAACCATTGAAGATAACACATTACATTGTAAGACATTTATGCATGTAATCATCCAGATTTTCAGATCATGGTGGTCAACATTTTTGCCTAAATTGCCAAAAGTTTTATCTAATTACATCTAAAACATTACCGAAAACCACAAAAAGTGTTGGAAATGACGAAAAACAACGGTGCGGTGTTTTCGAAGTTTTGTGCATACTAAAATTATTCCTATAGAAATGTTTTTGAAGTGCAAGTTAGGACAGTTATTGACCTATTTTTATTATCCATTGATTAAGCGTTTTCAGACCTACTAGCTAGACGGATTCTGTTGGAATTTATATATGGTCAATATTAACCATACAGAAAACCAAGATCTAAATTAACAAATTTATGTTATGTTGTCGGATAAATGAAAATGCTCATTACGTATTTGAAGGAAAGCCACGTGATGACTTTTATTGTTTATCAGCTTCGAATAAGCATAATATTTAAAGCCCCAGTCCACTTTGTTTCGTGCTGAACCCATGACGTCACTGAGCATGAACATAATTATTATTATGTTAAAGATTAATACACGAAACTTTACTGATGCACTTCAGCTAGCTCTTCCGGTCATAGTGTGCTCAATTTTGAATTTGATTGGCTGTTAAATACCCAATTCAAAGCTGTCTGCTCTATTACCATTTAAAATTTATCGTTTAATACATTTTGTTAAACACATTTTCTTCTTCTATGCTTAAAGTTCAACTTAGAGTAATATGCATTTTTGTGGATGTATTTCAAACTCTTGATTGTTTTGCTCATAATATTATATGCATGTATTGTTATTAGAACGGCCGTTGGGTCTAATATTTGGAACTTTGAAAGCTGTTTAAGTACGATTAAGTTGGAGGAATAAAAGAATCTATCTATCTCATCTTTTTTTTTTTTTTAAAAATAATTAAAAAATGAAGTGAAATGATGGGAAAAAAAGAATATTAACTTTTTTGAGAAAGCATTTCAGCATTTAAAAATGAACAAGATTAAGTAAATACACGACTTCTAAAAAGACTTTACTACTTACTTGACACGTTTGAAAAGTGATTTGATTTTTAATTTTCACTCATATTAAAGTCGTCGCATTTTTGTTTGTTTACTGTGTTTAATAAGAAATTATAGCTTCCTATAATATCGGCTACATTTGTTATTTTGCATTGTGGTAATATGGCTATAAGGTGAAATCTACTAGTTAATTAATGAAGGAAAATATTTAGAGGTGTTACACCTATATTATCCCTTATATATACTGATGTTTTTCGCCTGTAAGCGTTCAGATACTTTAATTCCCCATGACATGTATTTAATTTCCATAAAGCTCATTTGAGAATTTCTATAAATAACTTAAAAAGACTTAAAAAGAAAAAGTAGGAACTAAACGTGCGCATAATTAACTCATTTTTTCTGAACAATAAAATCCCCTCATTGAGCCTCTTGTGTCGATATCGCAACACGTACATGATTAAACTGGTATGCTATATTTACACACAGGAGCTTGAAATTCTATCAATAATCGCTCAAAAGTCCGATCTAAAAAAAAATCCATACCTATATATAAAAAAAACGTTTTTTATATATAGGTATGGATTTTTTTTTAGATCGGACTTTTGAGCGATTATTGATAGAATTTCAAGCTCCTGTGATTTACATGAAGAAAACTGGGCGTTTAAACATAGAGATAAACAGTGTAATGTCTTGACTCAAGTTTCAGGGGTAAGAAAATTTTGTTACTGTTATATAATGTTGACTATTGGGTACAGTATAATCAAATAAAACATTATGACATACATGATTGTGCGCATATTTTTTTTCTGAAAATCACTTTCGTTTTCAAGATTACATGAAGCAATTTAGAGTAGATCTCTATTTGAAAAAACTGCTATTTTGGGGATTATATTTGTATGTCAACGCATATATCTTCTGGTGTTCTTTAAACTGGCAACTAGATCTATATATTGTTTTTCATGTTTTATATCGAAGTGACAGTATTGATAAATTCTACTTTCGTTTTCACTTGTTCTATGTAATCGTGACGTAGGCAACTTGTTCTACTACTTATTTAACAATATAATGACTACATAAACATAACGTACATGTATATGTGAAAATTATCTCCTCTTAAATTATGTATGTACATTTTGGAAATAGGTTATGATTAACCTATTTCTGCAAGTTTTTAATAAGTTTAAGATATTAATAGATATTTTTCTACCTTTCTATGGCAAAAAGTATTAAAAAAAAAAAAAAAAAAAAAAAAAAAAAAAAAAAAAAAAAAAAACAGGAAGGTAGTTGATTGGCTACTTGATGTACATTATGGTTACTTGATGTACAGTACATTAATTTTTATCCAAATGTATCGAGATTTCATAGGGGATAATGGAAAAATATGTAGTACAAAAGGTGTTACTTTATATAGGGGAAGTTACTCTACATCTACGTTATAACGACGCATGTATACATATATGGGTACATGAATATTTACTTATTCCGGAACATTTTTTCAATTACAACCTAAATTCAAACACATTCTTTTTTTTTAAATTGGCGTCAATGTTGTCATGTTGCACTAAAGTGCCGAAAGTCTCATGTTGTATTGACTTCAACTCCTACAGAAATGCCATACTTAATTCATTTGACAGATATTATCAGAAAACAATAAAAAATTGTTTGTTTAATGGTAATCATGTAAAATTTTCCTAATTTAACTATGTCAAAATAGTCACATTTTTAAAACTGTGATTATTTTTTTTTTTTGGAGGGTGAATTTTTGTATGAAGTATCAGCTGCACATTTGACCATTTTCCTCAATCTTGGGTGTATTGCAAAACAAATATTTAGGTGGTGTACCACTTAATATTCATCCGATTTTACAAAGGGACCCTTATTAATAAAATATTATTTATTATCAAGGGTTTTTCAGGTGACGACTGTAAAGTAGATCATATGTAAGTGACACCAGTCTGCAAATGTAGGCAAGTTCCCATATTTGGTAATTTTTATAAAGTGGGGAAGATAAATTGGCTGTTTTGGTCGGATGCATCTATGATTTTGCATCCCAAAAGTGTACAAAGGGGTGGCGCCTTCTACTATGGAGGCTATTCGTTGCCAAAAATCCAGCCTTGTTGATCTGAGTTGAACAGTTTGTTAATGGACAAAATACAATTGTATTTCTTTGTATGTAAACTGCAATGTTGCATACTTGGATTGAGTTTGCCGATTTAATATTGTAAACATGCATTTCAACAAAATACATTTTGTTAAACGACAAAACATTAACTGATAGTAGCAATACCAAGTGTTCGAATACTCAAAACAGAAGTTACATTCTTAGCTTTACATTGTCGAACCATCATGATTCAGATCAGCATACACCAGCTTTACACGTTTTTCAATAGGAGATAAAATAAGCTCCGCCCATTTCCCCGCCCACTAAATCATCGTAAATAAACGTATTTTCCGCTCATTTTCGGTATTTACCGTCGGCGACAAGAAGCTACTAAACATAATTCACTTGCATGATTGCCTACAATCAACATCAGCGGACTTTAAAGGAATGTAGGCATATAAGTTTTAAAACGTTGTAGACACCACATTTCCTGGAAAAATAAACTTAAAAAACCCCCCCAAAACACCAGGTTACATACTGTCTGAGGTTAAATATTTTTCAAGGAAGTAAAAACTATTGAAAAGACTATATTCAACGACAAATAAATTTTACTGATGGTATTCCAATTTGCATAGGAATGAGTAACATTTACAGTTAAGCTGCTACCTTACCACTTTCAAATTTACAAGTCAACATCTGATAGAGATTTTGATACGACTAATTACTAATACAGACCAAATTCTGGCTGTTGTCTTTCCTAGTAGTATTATTATTTTAGTATCCTTAATTCTAGCGTATGACTTGACAAGAAAAAACTTTTAACAATAGTAAAATTATAACCAAAGTTGTATGTACCCTTTCGTACATAACTTTTTATCTTTACCATATATTTTCCCATTTTTCCCATTTTGTTTTTCAATAAGTAAAATTTAAATGAGTCCAAATGTATGTATGTTGATTATCAATTTATGTATACCTTGTTTATTTTATCTATTAGAAAGCCACCACTTACAAAACTTAATAAATATTCTGTGTAGTATTTCATGTACATAAAAGTAGTTCTCTGTTTTTGATCATATAGACAGCAAATCTAGACAGCAAATCTAGGTAACAGCTAATGACAGCATGTATACACATATTTTAGAGGTGCTATTGATTCAGCACAATGCATGAAAAGACCTTAATCTACGCCAGCTTACATATATTTAACAATAAAAGGCTAAATCACATCCTATGACTCAAAACACCTCCCAATGGAGGTAAACAGAGTTGCCAGGATACACTGAATATTTATTTCAACATTAAAATGGGACAAATTCACAAGTTTTGGTTATACAACGGAATTATCGATAGTAAACTTTGCATTGTTTCGTGGTTATACACTTGGTCAAAAATATGAGTTTTTCTACAATCCAACATAGTCCTTTAAAGAAAGAAGGCACAGGCTTATTGTTCAGTTCTCTTTATTCGTGTTGCCAAAAGTGCCGTCCATGTATCGCATTCTAGTACTATTTGCTGAAGGTATAAAAAAGATATGCTTAACAGTATTGCCGTTGCTCACAGAACTCTATCATTGATATCAAAGAGTAGTGATGTGTGTCAATATATATGGGAAACATTTCCTTATGTTATTTCACCAACTTTAGTTTTTGCATATTATTATGCTCATTATCAGTATATACGTTGTTACATTTTTATATTATATCTTAACCAATTTTGCATTACTTGAATATCCTGTACTAGAATACGTTTTAACAAAATCAGAGGATGTTCAAAGTCAAGATTGATGTAACAGTTTCTATATAATTTGAAATTTTTTTGTACCAGCAAGAGTTACCTCTCTTTATATTCTGCTTTCGTGAAATTGGCTCCGCCTATTAATTTTCGTCTATTTCCGTGATAATTCCATATATGGAAGTTGCAAAATCGTTTACAAATGTTAATCGCGGGTTAGAATGTAAAAGGAAAGTGTGTGGTGTTGTAGACCTGAGTGTGTCAAGTTGATGCAGTTACATTTCTCAACGTCATGATGCACAGCAGTAAACGTATTGTGTACGTTCTATCGTTTACATTTCTACATGTCGCAAATTTGAAATTATACATTTATAAATACAGTTTGCAATTTATCTAAGTTGCATGTTAACAGCTTTCATTTTATCAAATCGAGATAATCAAAATGCTTAATACCAGTGCAGTATGTAACTCTCGGATCGACAAATAGATTTTTACTAATATGTTTAGTAGAACCGAAGTATGCATTGTCAAGTTTCAAAGGCTGGATTTTTGGCAACGAATAGCCTCTATATTCTACTGCCTTTTTTGTACACATGAACTATAGCCATACGAATGCTTTGTACTATACATTATGTTATAACATTTAGTGCAAGTTTTTTAAAATCCTGAAAGCTGTTGAAAATCATTGAATAGAATGTTGTGAATTTTTCTACAGCTTTTAGCAGCCCTGGCATATATTGAACAAAATATTCTGGGGTGTTTAACATGTTGTTTGAATTTAGCTTAAAATATTCTTGGGAATGGGCTAAGTTGGTCATATTGTATGTATTAATTTCTAAGCAAGATGAAGATACGTTGAAAAAGTTCAAACCCTAAAATGATTAATGGTGATAGATGTGTTAATATGCAATACTAAATTTAAAGCGTCATTTAACATACCATTTATTTTTGGCTAAAAACACATTAACTGTTTGAATATTAGTTGTTCCGGGATATATATGTTGCTGGGTTAACTTAACAAAACAATTATGAAAATTAATTTCAACAACTGATGAATATACTAAATAGGAAGTTCATTCTTTATGATGGTAATACTAATTGGCTCATATAATATAAATCAATACTATATAAAATGGCAATTTTAGCCAATGTTAGTAAAACAGTCGTGATCATTCTATTTTGCTCTTTTACATAGGTTCGATATGGCTTCAAATGTAAAAGACGATGGGTCTAAGTGTCCAATTTGTTTCGAGATTTATAAGGAGCCGAAAGCTCTCGTTTGCTTACACACATTCTGTGAGACCTGTATCCATGAATATGTTCTTAAAAGCAAAGAAAAAGGCCTATTGTGCAATGGTATAGAGTGCCCACTCTGTCGCTATGTTACAACCGTAGAAGAAAATACATCACCTGAAACATGGGCAAAAGGTTTGCGACCAAATTTTGCTCTTGCATCGCTTCTTGACAGCACAACAAGCAGCCAAGAGTCCACCAAGGAGGAAGAAATGAATTGTCAACCCTGTTTAATGCAGAATATAACAAAGATTGCGTCAGTGTTTTGTTCAGTTTGTAATGAAAGAATGTGTGAAAGTTGCAAAAAGGTCCATGATAGTTTGCAGTTAACGAAGAATCATGAATCCGTTGACATAGATAGTAAAGAAAATGTTGAATTATCAACAACACTACGGACATATCAGAAATGTGATAATCATGGTAAGAAAATAAAGTTTTATTGTAAAGATGATGACAAACTTTGTTGTAGCACTTGTGCTATTGTTACCCATAGAGCATGTCAAGGTCTGGCTGAAATAAGTGAAATGGCAATGAATAGACAGGTCAAGCTGCAAGGGACTTTATTAAGAAAACAAATCGCCGAAATGGAAAATACCATGAAATTGTCTTCAAGTCATTTCGTTAACGAAAATAAGCATTTAGCTACCCAAGCTGCAGAATTATTGACCGAGTGGAATCAAGTTAAAGAAAAGGTGAACAAAAGGTTAGACGAATTTGAGGATGGGTTAAAAGAAGACTTAAAAGCTATTCAGTCTACAGGATCATCCGATATCATTGCAAATGCAGTCAAATGTAATGAAATGGCAGAGGAAATGCGTCGTTTACTGCTTGTCCTCAAAAGTTGTAAGAAAACTGGAACTGAAGAACAACAATGTGTTGTAATGAAAAAGATATATGATGAATTCATGGTTCGACAATCCGAAACGGAACAAAAGTTTGGTGAAATGAAAAAACTGAAATTATCATTAGAGCTTCCCGAAACAATCAGTGATTTGTTGAGTTTACCTTCAAAAAGTGTTACAGTAGCAACGGAAACTTGTACAACACACGTACCAAAATGTTCTGCCAAAACTCTCTCTGTATTAGCTGAAGCCGATATAGAAGAAGGTGAGGATGACGACGCTGAACCATTTTATCGAGGACTAGGTTTTCTAAATGATGGTAGGATAGTTGCTGTTGACTATAGAAATAACAAGTTAATTCTTATGGACAACAAATTAAATGAAATAGCTGCAAAGCGTTTGCTAGATATCCCACTGAACCTGGCTGTAACCCACGATGACTGTGTTATAATAACGACTGGAGTAGCAAAGAAAATTTGTATTTATCAAGTAAATGAAGATAATACTATAAATGAGAAGAAAATAATCCCTGTGAAGTACAGCTGCGATTCTATTTCAATCACAAGTGACAACAAATGTGTCGTTGGCACTTTCGGTTCTGATGTTGAACCTGCTCATTTGCTTACTTTTTATGGAGAATCTGAAGACATGATCTATGACTTTGAAGGCATGTTCTTTGAAAAAAGTAATCGGTTTAAGAGTGTTTACAATGCAAATGACAGACAATTGCTTATTACAGACAAATGGCAAAGTAAAGTGCAAATATACAATCTCCAGAAAGAAACTATTATTTTTGAAGATAGTAATATAAGGAACCCTAACGGAATTGCACATTACTTGAATGACTTGTTCTTTGTTTGTTCATCTGGCACAAATTCAATTGTTCAGTTGTCATCTCAAGGTGAAATATTGACAATCAATGGTCTAGATAAGGTTATTAGTCCATATTCAGTATGCATTTCACCAAGTAAAGATAGGATGATAGTTTCCAACAACCGATTAGGCGAGAAAAAACTAATTTTATTTCAAATTCACTAACATGCTAGAAAATGGTAAGTGAGTCGTTAGTATGTAGATATTAGTAGTTAATATTTGGAAACAAACACGATGCAATTATTTTATCATGCCCACGAAGGGTGGCATATTAGATTCGAACCGTCCGTCTGTCTGTCTGTCTCTCAATCTGTTAGTCCGTCCGTCCCGCTTTATACATATAGACAATGGTGGTTTTGTCCGCTCTGAAACTTCAGTATGCATGAAAGTATTTTAATTTTTCTTTCATATATGACATAACCATAGATATATGGTGTGTCGCGAACAAAACTCTGGTTTCTACCACTAAGGTGAAGGTCACTGTGGAGGTTCAAACTTTGTCATTTTTATGTTATATAAATAAAGATGGTGGTGGTCGTGTCCGCTCTGAAACTTCAGTATGCATGGAAGGATTGTAACTTTTCTTTCACATATGAAAAAACCATGGATGTATGGTGTGTCGCGAACAAAACTCTGGTTTCTACCACTAAGGTGAAGGTCACTGTGGAGGTTCAAACTTTGTCATTTTTATATTATATAAATATAGATTGTGGTGGTTGTGTCCGCTCTGAAACTTCAGTATGCATGAAAGGATTTTTATTTTTCTTTCATATATGAAAAAAAAACATAGATGTATGGTGTGTCGTGAACAAGACTCTGATTTCTACGTCTTAGGTCAATGTCACTGTTGGGGTTCAAACTTGGTCAATTTTCGATGTTAATATACATATAGACAAAGATGGTCGTGTCTGCCTTGAATATGCATTAAAGAAGTATATTTCTTATTTCACTTATGAAATTATTATAAATGTATGATGTGTTGTCCTAAGACTCGTGTTCCTACGCCTTAGTTCAAGGTCACTGCTGGGGTTTAAACGTTTTCAATATTTATGTTATATACATATAAATGGTAGTTTTTGTGTCCACTCTTTGACTTTCATATACATAAAAGTTTCAATTTTTATTTAAAAATATAAAGTCACCCTAGATGGACAATGTGTTGTGAACAAGACGTCTAATTTAAAGGTCACTGCTGGGGTTCGTATTTTGTCAATCTTAACATGTTATAGGTGGTTTATAACTAAAATCCTTCGGGGGCATTTGTCACGTTCTGTTTATCTCAAAGAACATACAATGGTCACATAAGTAAATAAATATTGCTGAACCTTTCATTATAACTTACTTTTTACATCAAAATGGGTTTATGCTAAGAATATATATGAAATTCATTGATAGAATTCATAATATAATAGCCAAAAACTTTGAATTTGTTTACCTCAACTATATCAGGTTGTTTATCTTACTTTTGTCCAAAAAAATACTTGAATGAATCTTTTACTTGTAAATAGGACAAATTCTTTTGTAGAAGTGTACAGTCTGATAAAACAGCATATTTCAGTACTTTTCAGTGTATAACAAATGTTGAATCAAATGTGCTTGATCGTTTTATCTGTGTGATATCCTAACTGTAATATGTGGTTATTCTTGCTTTATTATGATTAATCATCTATTTTAGAAATTGACATTATTTGCATAAATCATGACGTTTAAATTGTGGTGGTCTTCTTTCAGATTGATACACAATACTTTACTGAACACAAATAGAAATATGCAAACTATTGCTTCCCTTAGTTTTTGCCTTTTAACAATATCGGTACAAGTTGTGGATGTGTGAAAAAAAAGAAAAAAAAGAAACACACGCGCACACACACCAACACGCACGCACGCACGCACGCACACACACACACACACACACACACACACACACACAAATCACGTGCATATGCTCTCAAAAAACAAGTTATAAGTTAATGATTATATGATCGCGAAGAATGATTTTTATAATTGTTTTCTTAATATCTAAAAGTTAAAAGTATCTATCTATTACGCTGAAACACTCTAAATAGCGTTTTTAACCATTAGCTTTATATGGATAATCATTTGGGCGCCGATAAGAAACAACAATAGAACTTTTTAGCTCACCTGTCACAAAGTGACAGGGTGAGCTTTTGTGATCGCTTTTCGTCCGGCGTCCGTCCGTCCGTCGTCCGTCCGTAAACTTTTACTTTAAATGACATCTCCTCATAAACCACTAAGCCAATTTCATCCAAACTTCACAAGAATGTTCCTTTGGTGGTCACCTTTAAAAATTATTCAAAGAATTTAATTCCATGCAGAACTCTGGTTGCCATGGCAACCGAAAGAAAAAACTTTAAATATCTTCTTTTCAAAAACCATAAGAGGTAGAGCTTAGATATTTGGCATGAAACATCTTCTAGTGAGTGTCTACCAAGTTTGTTCAAATAAAAGCCCTGGGGTCAAAATTGGCCCCGCCCCAGGGGGTCATTGATTTTCCCTATATGCACATAGTAAAAACTTAAAAAATCTTCTTTTAAAGAACCCAAAGAGCTAGAGCTAAGATATTTAGCATGAAACATGTTCTAATGGGTGTCTACCAAGTTTGTTCAAATAAAAGCCCTGGGGTCAAAATTGGCCCCGCCCCGGGGGGTCATTGATTTTCCCTATATGCATATAGTAAAAACTTAAAAAATCTTCTTTTAAAGAACTCAAAGAGCTATGGCTAAGATATTGAGCATCAAACATGTTCTAATAGGTGTCTACCAAGTTTGTTCAAATAAAAGCCCTGGGGTCAAAATTGGCACCGCCCCGGGGGTCATTGATTTTCCTTATATGTGTATAGCAAAAACTTAAAAAATCTTCTTTGAAAAAACCCAAATAGCTAGAGTTAAGATATTAAGCGTGAAACATCTTTTAGTGAGTGTCTACAAAGTTTGTTCAAATAAAAGACCTGGGGTCAAAATTGGCCCCGCCCCGGGGGTCATTGATTTTCTTCATATGTGTATAGCAAAAACTTAAAATCTTCTTTGAAAAAACCCAAATAGCTAGAGTTTAGATATTAAGCATGAAACATCTTCTTGTAAGTGTCTACAAAGTTTGTTCAAATAAAAGCCCTGGGGTCAAAACTGGCCCGGCCCCAGGGGTGTCATTGTTTTTAACTATATGTGTATAGTAAAAACTTTAAAAAAAAATCTTCTTTTAAAAAGCCCAATGAGCTAGAGCTTAGATGTTTAGCATGAAACATCTTCTTATGGGTGTCTACCAAGATTGTGCAAATAAAAGCCCTTGGGTTAAATTGGCCCTGCAACGTTGGGGGGGGGGGGTTGGGGGGGCTATATACAGGTGAGCGACCTCAGGGCCATCATGGCCCTCTTGTTTAATTTAAAAATGATTTTGCAAATTTTATTTTTGACATAATTCAGTGAAATTAGTTCTTATTGCGATTTAATAAGTCCTTACTGACTTGTACAATTTCCTTAATATTTTATTATACTAACTAGGTCTTTCTAAACAAAGTTCTAATCTAGACTATTAAATGCCATAATAGGAGAGAGAAACTCCTAACCTTGACTTTATTAAAACTTAAGAGTTGGAAAACCTAATTAGGATTTATAACCCAATGATTATCAGTTTCTTACTCCTATTAAGGGATTTACAAACTCCTTATTATGATTTAGTTTCTTGATAGAATATTTAAATTTCGCCCTAATTAGGAGAAATAAAAACAATCATTAAAACTGTGTTACTCTCAATAAGGAGTTGAAAAAAAAAACATATGAGAAATAATTGACTATTTTGGATTTTCAATTCCTAATAATAAGACATGAAACTCCTAATTAGGAGGGGAATTCCTTATTATAAGTTTTAAAAACGTAATTAGGAGTTATAATGTTCAAATTTGAATTTTATTTCTACTTATTAGGCTTTCTTAGCTCATAACTAGGACTAAAAGATGTTTATTTGAACTCCTAATTAGGACATACCAAGTCATAAGTATAATTTATCCTAATTAAGCTTTTAAAACTCCTTTTATGAGTAACTAAGTCGTAATTAGG
>NW_026852863.1:0-13486 GCF_026571515.1 Ruditapes philippinarum
TTTTTTTGAATAATATCTGTATTTAAACATTGCTGTTGGAAACATATAAATGAAGATACTTTTAAATTATATAGTTTGTAATCCTCATATTTACAAATGTTTATTTCCCTGATGTTAACCAGCGTAACACTATAAATGAATACATAACATACATAATAAATGAATACATAACATACATAATAAATGAATACATGACATACATAATAAATGAATAAATTACATACATAATAAATGAATACATAACATACATAATAAATAAATACATTACATACATAATAAATGAATACATACTAAATGCAAAAGGATCAAACAAAGATTGTTAGAGTAAACGAAAGTGAATATCGATCACCTACGATATAAGAAATAATATAGTTTAAAGTCATCTGCCTAAAACCCTATGTAAACCTCCTGTTTCTTTTTTGTTTTTCTGTTATGTGCTAGGTTTTGGAAGAAGGTTTTGTGGTGGGATGATTCTGTGAGCAATGCTTTTTCAATTTTACTTATTGTATTCATATTGTAAATAGTGTCACTCCATAGATATACTTACATGAAAAAACAATTAAGCCGGCTTCAGCAATCAATGTTCTTAACAACAGACGATAGCATTGAAAATATTCAGCCACATTAGCAGACAGAATTCGATCTTAATATCTGCTTAGCGTTTTGATTTCGGAGATTTATTTCCTTGTTGCAAACAAAATGCAACATTTCTGTGAATTTTCATTTGTTTTGTATTGTACTGTTGCGATTAGTGTGATAAAGAAAAAACTAAGACGAGAGAAACAAGTAAAATGTATGTGAGAAGTTAGCAGTGTACAGTGAGCTAAGCAAAAAAGGCATTTCAATTTATATAGGAAAGTCAATGATCTGCTGTAATGCTGAGCTGTTTAGGGCATCTAGAAGGGCATTCCTAAATATAGTGTTAAAATGCTCTGCTGCAATACTTAGCTGTCTTGGCAGTCTAGCAGAGCATTCCTAGGTTGAGTGAAAACATGCTCTGCTGGAATGCAAAGCTGGCTAGGCAATCTAGCAGGGCATTCCTAAATATAGTGTTAAAATGATCTACTTAAATGCTAAGCTGGCTAGACAATCTAGCAGGGTATTACTAAATATAGTGTAAAAATGCTCTGCTGGAATGCTAAGCTGGCTAAGCAATCTAGCAGGGCATTACTAAATATAGTGTAAAAATGCTCTGCGGGAATGCTTAGCTGGCTAGGGAATCTAGCAGGACATTACTAAATATAGTGTACAAATGATATTCTTGAATGCTAAGCTGGCAAGACAGTCTAGCAGAGCATTCCTAGTTATAGGGAAAAAATGCTCTGCTGGAATGCTAAGCTGGCTAAGCAATCTAGCAGGGCATTCCTAAATATAGTGAAAAATGCTCTGGTGGATTGCTTAGCTGGCTAGGCAATCTAGCAGGGCATAACCTAATATAGTGTTAAAATGCTCGGCTGGAATGCTAAGCTGGCCAAGCAATCTAGCAGTGCATTCCTAAACAAAGTGTAAAATTGTTCTGCTGCAATACTCAGCTGTCTTGGCAATCAAGCAGGGCATTACTAAATATAGTGTTAAAATGCTCTGCAGGAATGCTCAGCTGGCTAGGCACTATAGCAGAGCATTCCTTAATATAGTGAAAAAATGCCATGGTGGAATGTTCAGCTGGCTTGGAAATCTAGCAGTGCATTACTAAATATAAGGTAAAAATGCTCTGCTGGAATGCTAAGCTGGCTATGCAACCTAGCAGGGCATTCCTAAATATAGTGTTAAAATGCTCTGTTGGAATGCTAAGCTGGCTAGGCAATCTAGCAGTGTATTACTAAATATAGCGTAAAAATGCTCTGCTGGAATGCTAAGCTAGCTAGGCAATCTTGCAGGACGTTACTAAATATAGTGTAAAAATGCTCTGCTGGAGCGCTAATCTGGCTGGGTAGTCTAGCAGGGCATTACTAAAAATTGTATTCAAATGCTCTGCATAAATGCTCAGCTTGCTAGGCACTAGAGCAGAGCATTCCCTAATAAAGTGAAAAATTGCTCTTGTGGAATGCTCAGCTGGTTAGGCAATCTAGCAGGGCATTACTAAATATAGTGTAAAAATGCTCTGGAGGAATGTTAAGATGTCTACGCAATCTAGCAGGGCATTCCTAGATATAGTGAAAAAATGCTCTGATGGAATGCTAAGCTTGCTAGGCTATCTAGCAGGGCATTACTAAAATATAGTGTAAATTTTTAAAATGCTCTGCTGGAATGCTAAACTGGCAAAGCAATCTAGCAGGGCATTCCTAAATAAAGTGTAAAATTGCTCTGCTGCAATACTCAGCTGTCTTGGCAATCTAGCAGAGCACTACTAAATGTAGTGTTAAAAAGCTCTGCTGGAATGCTTAGCTGGCTAGGCAACCTAGCACATCATTCTGAAAAATAGTGTGAAAATGCTGGGTTGGATAAGCAATCTTGCGGTGCATTCTGAATTATAGTATTAATGTGCACTGCTGGAATGCTCAGCTGGCAGACTGATTCTGATTCCCAGGATTTATTGTAGCCAAGGTTTAATTGACATTTTCGACTTCAAGGCACTTCTGAGGCACTCGCAGACATTCAAGAAATAATGATATTTTTGACTTCTAAGGACCTTTAAGAGACTATTAAATTGTCCTGCGACTTTTTAATGGATACTCGCAGACTTTCCAAAATGTTGGTGCCAATGCTGATATTGACAATGTAGACTTCTAGGGACCCTCAAGAGTCCATTTTGTTGGTCTGCGACAGATTCTCGGACACTCGCAGACTTTCAGAAATAGTCGGTGCCAATGGAAATAATCATATTTTCCACTTCTAGGGACCTTTAAGATTCCATTTCATTGGCCTGCAGCGTTTTGTTTGACACTCGCAGACTTTCAGGAAAGTTTGGTGCCAATAGAGGTGATGGCAATTTTTACTTCTACGGACCCGCCAGAGTCCATTTTTATGGTCTTCGACTGATTCTGGGACGTTCGCAGACTTTCAAGAATCTGTGGTGTCAATGGATATAATGACTTTTTTGACTTCTAGCGACCCACCAGAGTTCATTTCGCTGGTCTGCGACTGATTTTTGGACACTTGCAGACTTTCAGGAAATTTGATGCCAATGGGGATAATGACATTTCTGACTTCTAGGGGACCGCCAGAGTACATTTCTTGGGTCTTCGACTGATTCTTTGAGACTCGCAGACTTTCAGGATGTTTAGTGCCATTGCAGATCATGACATCTTTTACTTTTAAGGACCCCTTAGTCACATGCAGAGCATGTTTACCCTTAAAATGTCATTATCTGCATTAGCACCACAAATTCCTGAAAGTCTGCAAATGCCCAATAATCAGTCGCAGACCAACAAAATAGACTCTGGATGGTTAAAAATGTCAAAATTGTAATAATCTCTATTGGCACGAAACATTCCTGAAAATCTGTGACTGTCCAAGAATAAGTCGCAAACCAAAACAATGGACCCTGGATTGTCTCTAGAAGTAAAAAATGTCATTATCTGCCTTGACATCAAAAATTCCTGAAAGTCTATGAGTGCCTCAGAATCTGTCGCAGACCCTAAAATGGATTTTCAGAATGCTTTGCTGGATTGCCTACACAGCTTAGCATTATAAACACTATATTTAAGAATGCCCTGCTAGATTGCTTTTCCAGCTGGGCATACCAGCAGAGCATTTTTCGCACTACATTTAGGAATGATCTTCTGGATTGCCCAGCCAGCTGAGCATTTTTAACACTATATTTAGGAATGCCCTGCTAGATTGCTTAGCCAGCTTAGCATAACAGCAGAGCATTTTTACATTATATTTTGGAATGCTCCGCTAGATTGCTTAGCCAGCTGAGCATAACAGCTAAGCATTTTTACACTTTATTTTGGAATGTCCCGCTGGATTGCCTAGCCAGCTGAGCATACCAGCAGATCATTTTGTACACTATATTTTAGAATGCCCCGCTTGATTGTTTAGACAGCTGAGCATATCAGCAGAGCATTTTTTGCACTATATTTTGGAATACGCCGCTTAATTGCTTAGCCAGCTGAGCATACCAGCAGAGCATTTTTACGCTATATTTTACAATGTGGCCATACCACGTGACTTTTCGGGTACGGGACACGCCGATTTTTCACCCGATTCAGGTATGTTTTTTATTCACAACTTATTTATTACTCAACCGATTTTGATCAGATAAGGCGCAGAGTACCCGTAATTATATCAGCTATCCACGATATATCAAAATTCTGAAAACCCCTGAATGGTTTTTGAGAACATTTGAGTACAGTTTTCTTTTCATAGCCTGGGCCGAGGGGAACGGTACACACTCATTTGTCATAACAAGCAATTTCTAGCAAGTCATATGTTTTTTGACACTATTTCATAGAAAAATACATGTTAAATCTGATATATTTACTATGTCCAATGTATCGAGTGAATGTAGTGATGTTTTAGCATATTTTCATAAAGTTATGTTGAAATGGTACGGAACACACTGTTATTTCAAAAGATACGGTACACACACAATTTCTGTCTGTAATAATTCTAAAATAAAATATATCAAAATTTTATTTGAATTATAATGCCAGTGATTTTTTTCATAGTTATACATTTTATTAATTTAAACGAGAACACAGGGACCTGTTTTGCAATGTATCATAATGCTTACTTTTAATGTTTATATGTATTTGTGCACTATATTTCAAGAGATCACGCTTAACATTTACAACCACCATGTAATTGTCCTATTTAAAATCACCTAGGGTATGTTAAACACTTCGATCTTCACAGAATCAGGTAGTTGCGCTCTATAGAAAGAAAATGTTGTTATAAAATGCTATGTTTATTGTTGTTTATTGTTGATTTTTATTTATTTTAGTTTAAGTGAAGTAATATATGTCTTTTTGCTTCATCCTGAAAAAATAAAACAAGGTCATGACCTAAATCGCTGAAAAGTATCATTACTTGATAACAATTTATATATATTTATATTGTGTTAATAATAAGCAAGTCATTAGGTACAATTTTGCAATATCATGGTCTTGTTAAATTAAATCAAATCACAGAAGGCGCTGAATTTTTTTGGGTCTCAGAATGTCAGAACGGTGAAGGCTGTGAGATTGTAAACCAATTTGTTTTTGTATAGTGCCACCAATGTTGTTTCTAGTGTCATAACTGTAGTAAATTGGCTATAAGGGTTATTGCAACACTGATATGTAATTCATTGTTTATTTGGCTTAAACAATTAAAAACAAAGACAAAAAAAAAACATGGGTTGCCTTAACTTGGATTTGAACTCAGGACATCTCTCTTCCTAAACGAGCGTATAACCCCTCGACCACGGGGAAGTTATAAGATAACAGCCTGAAGAAAACCATATCATTCTAAATTAGGGCTTGTAACCCTTATTAATTTCGTTTGACACTGATGTAAATAATCATGGAGCTTAATATTACATGTATATCTGTAAAGAATTACACAATATTTGAAATCTTTGACCAATCGGGAACTACTTTTTCTTCTCCCGAGAAGGCTTGAAAATTAATGCGCCCGTCATGAGGCATGAAGCTTTAAAAAATAACTTTTAATTCATGTAATTAGGTCAGTTTTGGTTTGGTTTCACGGCTCATAAAACTGACATTATCATGTGGCGACTTTCGAGTTTTACAAGTGCCCCTTTGGGTATAAATAAAGGAACGAACGGGCACCTGAGTAAAACGACCGACATTCTGTAGTGTAGTAAGAAAACTTTCTCACATGAAAAATCGAAACATCGAAGTCACTTGCGGTCTCGTACCTACTTCATGTAGTATATAAAACAGAACGCAGCCTCCAAAATCCATAGCATTTGATTGACAAAATGGGTATTATTAAAATATCATTTTATTTTTAACACAAACACGCAAGCACACATGAACTCGAGTGTTAAATGCATCTTGAAATGAAAGTCCAAGATAGGCATAATTTTACCAAATTTCCTAACATGTATATCCTTACATGTATATGTAACAAGGTTACCTTGTATAAACTACATTACGTTATATAACATGCCTTGTTCCCATATGGGTTCTTCAAATTATCAAATTATTAATTTTGATTGCACATAAAACTGCGAAATATTTGTCCATATGTAGATAATTTGATAATTTAGATACATGCAGTTAGTTTGGGACCCTGGCAGATGATTCATATCAAATATCATGACCGAAAAAAAATTATTTAAAAAAATCCATTTACATCAAAACCAGCGTTTTTTCTCCAAATTCGATTATTTAAACAACATTTTGAAAGGAACATATATTTCCAACTTACTCCTAACTTCTTGTTTGTTTATAAATTCAGACTATGTTTAGACAGTCATTTATGTATTCGAACAAACAAATTAAATGAAATAATAATCGCACATAATAGATGTCCTTGAATTTCACAATTCGTTTTATAATCCAAAAGTATACCTAATTGTTTCAAATGAAAATCAAAACCAAATATTAATTGCTCAACATATAAAAATCGAATTTTGCGCAACGTACTCTCAAAATGTTCTTTTATTTTTTGAATAATCCTGTTTACAACAAACTGTAGGCATAATGATACTTTGCAAAACAGGTCCCAGGGTTCTCGTTTAAATTAATGAAATTTATAACTATGAAAAAATCACTCACAATATAATTTAAATTAATTTTTTTATATATTTTATTTTAGAATTGTTTCAAAGACAGAAATTGTGTGTGTACCGTATCTTTTGAAATAACAGTGTGTTCCGTATCATTTCAACATAACTTTATGAAAATATGCTAAAACATCACTACATTCACTCGATACATTGGACATAGTAAATATATCAGATTTAACATGTATTTTTCTATAAAATAGTGTCAAAAACTATATGACTTGCTAGAAATCGCCTGTTATGCCAAATGAGTGTGTACCGTTCCCCTCGGCCCAGGCTATGAAAATAAAACTGTACTCGAATGTTCTCAAAAACCATTCAGGGGTTTTCAGAATTTTGATATACCGTGGATAACTGATATAATTACGGGTACTCTGCGCCTTATCTGATCAAAATCGGTTGAGTAATAAATAAGTTGTGAATAAAAAACATACCTGAATCGGATGAGAAATCGGCGTGTTCCGTACCCGAAAAGTCACGTGGTATGGCCACACTGTTTTAGAACGCCCCGCTAGATTGCCTAGCCAGCTGAGCATACCAGCAGAGCATTTTTATACTATATTTAGGAATGGCCTGCTAGATTGCTTAGCCAGCTGAGCATACCAGCAAAGCATTTTTACACTTTATTTTGGAATGCTCTGCTAGATTGCTTACCAAGCTAAGCATAACAGCAGATCATTGATGTCCCTATATAAATCGTAATGCCTTTTTGCTTAGCTTACTGTTAACTGCTAACTTCTCACATACGTCCAAAAATATATTTACGACATTCGGAAGTGATAATACATGCAACTGTGCGAATATATCTATGACAAATAGACTTTTAGATTACCTGTATTTGTGCAATCAGCTATTTATCAACTTAAAAGGCATCGCATTCATCTTTCATTTGTCATTAGGCAATTTCTTCAAAAAAAAACAACAAAAAAAAACAAATATTTCCTATGCATCATCAAAATAGTCCACAAAAATTGTGTTTGTACAAAAATAACCTGAAAAAAATCGATATGACACATAAAGAAAATGATAGTTCTTATCATTATATTACACAAGAGAAGTAAAAGATTATTTTGTTTTTAAGTTGCTTTTTCTTTACAATGTATTTGTTGCCCGAGGTAAAACTTAATTTGTAACAAAGAAATGATTTTTGTTTAATTATTTTGTATTACATCATGACTTAAATTGGTCCAATATTCTATATATGGATCTTACATATTAATAAGCATCCATTTTGTAATTTCTACATCACACCACCTGAATTGAACAGATATACTTAGACGGTACAAATAACATGCCTTAAGCCACATTGTACTTTCTGTTTCTTGTTTAAATCTCAACTAGTCATGTACTGCAAATTTGTATAATTTGTTTCTAATTTTGGAATTTTGTTGTACAAACGCAGATAAACATACCGTTGAATAATTATTTAGAGAACATTCATATTGGTAGTATATATGTACTTTTAAGCTAAAAAAACCCTGAAACATGCTTCATTTCGAGCTGTCATAAATTGACCTTCACATTTTATTTGACAATTTCTAGTTGTCATCTCCGGTGCTAGGGTGTGGTGACTGCAGCATGCTTTTACCACTATCGACCACGAAGAGGCTCAAACACACCGAGTCTGCAATATTTTTTATTTTCCAAATTTTGGGCGTTCTGAAAGGCACATTATGCCTCAGAAATTCAGTTTGTTTTATATATTTAGAAATGCTAAAATATGTGCTCCAAATTGTTTTAACAATAGATTTAGAGCATATTAGATGTTTAACAGCTAGAGAAAGTGAGCAGCACTATGTAAACAAAACATTATTTTGACTTCCATACAAAATACTAATTCATTATTATTATACCAGTTGCCAAAGCAGCAATCGAAGCAAATATGGTTCATCTATATGAACATTGCAAGTAAGTACTGTGAGAAGATAAACATTAAATCAATAAAATCTTATTATATAAGAAATAAAAACAATTGCATTTCTTGGACAGACTGGGCTTTTTATGGGACTTTTAATTTTGTTGTTGTTGTTGTGGTTTTCTTCTCCTCTTCTTTGTCTTTTTCTTCTATGTCAACTTATACTGTACATGTGCGTTTTGTTTAGACTTTCATTGAAATGAACAGAATAAGGTTTAGGAAACAACTAAGAGTATGAAAGTACAATTTTCTAGAAATTGTAATTAAACTGTTATTTTTCCACAAATTATAGCTATACAGTTTTTAAACCCGATGCCTTTTTTTAAATGAATTCATGATATGGTAAACTAAAACATTTCCGGCAAATATTGTCTGCTTTGTGTCTAGCTAAGACACACGTTAATGATTGCAAGTCATATCCTAGTTGCCTTTTATAATAGTAAACATTGTTATTCTTGTCATTTAACTATTATTATATTCCACCTATATATTCTATTGAATTTACTTTTCAAAGATGTTAAGTAACTTTGGTGTTATCTAACTTCCGACGGTAATACAATTTTGCAACGTTGAAATAAACTTAAATGGACAAATGAGTCAAAATCAGAGATAATGAATCCTAAACTGAAAAATTATACAGACCATCGGTGACTGAACTCTGAGACAAATTAAGTTATTAGTCTGACATGAAATGTTTCCTTATAAGTGTTTGTTTTCAAGTAATATTCTTACATCTTGACAGTTACTTTCAACTTATTTTATAATATATACTGTAAGTGCTGTCTGTTACTACTTCATCTTGCAAACCTTTTGAGGTATAGCTAGACTGTGGCAGAACAATGTGTCAAGAAAATTAAGATTATCTGTTAACAAGAAGAACTATCTGTAAAATGCAAAAAAAATATGTTCTTTATATTTAATAATATTTGCAAGAACATTTAAAGTTTGTACAAAATAAAAAGGCATAAAACGTTATTGTCCGGACAACGTTGCCCATGCTTAATTATAAATATGAGTTTTCCTTTAAATTAAAAGTTGATTACAATTGTCATTTTCCATAAGTATTTCAGATATTCATAAACACATAAAAATGTATCACTTAGATATTCTTATACAATTTATCTTGAAAATGATAAAGTCACAAGATTTTATTTGTGAACATTTATATAATGAGCAATAACATTTGAACTTTAACATTTAATTATCTGCTATATAAATATAATAAGGTTTGCTAAAATTTGTTGTTTGTTGCTGTGTCTTATTCTAAAATTATTCATTGTATTACAGACAATCCATTATACTTGAACATTAGCAGACTAAATCGTTTTATTTATTTGTTCATTTCGTCTTACAGCAATTTTATAAAAGTTACATAAAACGTCATAGGTGTTTTTTATCACTGCTTTTGCAAGAATATTGTTTATAACCCTTACAAGACATTCCACTTTTGCAGTTTAGCATAATTATATAATTATTATCTAAACAAATTTGCTATGCAAATTGCTGGTTAAACACGAAAGTCGTTTGTGAGTTCATGTTCAAAAGTTTAGACTATTTTTCGTTTTTGGGTAAAATAATTATACGTCAGGCTTGCTACATTTCAAATGATACCAAAAAAGTACAAACATGTAACTATTATGAAATATATAAATCTAAACATTTATCTATGATCAATGTTCGTCTAACTTCAGCAAAGCGGTAATAATTCATTATGACTATAATCAGGTTTAAACATTATATTTTAATTAATTCTAGAGCAATTCCTGCATTTGATACTAAATGAACATTTTTTTATAATTCTATAAAGAATATATTAATAAGTATTCGGTTCTCGGATCAGTGGTAAATAAGATAATTTTTACACAGAGTGTACATATAGTTGATATGGATGCTGATTCAGTTATTTTAAATTAAATTGCCAAAAACACGACCATTAATCTATAATTTTGTAAATTTTGAATATTTTAAATATCACTTTGTTTTGTATACATGTATGCATACACGTTACAAATATATGAGATAAGCATAATGATAGTGTTGAGATTAGAATATAATGCTTT
Source organism: Ruditapes philippinarum (assembly GCF_026571515.1). Lineage (NCBI taxonomy): Eukaryota > Metazoa > Mollusca > Bivalvia > Venerida > Veneridae > Ruditapes > Ruditapes philippinarum. Next base: position 10,655 of record NW_026852863.1, read on the forward strand.
AAATAAATAATACTCTGTACTTACTGGCAAATATCTGTATACTACCACAATAGACATATTCATGGTTTTATATATGGTTTCAATATAAATGATTCTGCAATAGTATCACGTCTGTAAATATGGCATGTTGTCATCTTCCTGAAGTAATTTGAGTTTATATATAATAAATAATATATACATTATGTAAATACTACTACTACATGCAGGTTTCAATGTCACGTGGAAAAAAAACTGTTTTGTGACAATACAACATAAGGATTTCAGATAATCCATTTTAATCTAAATGTAAACATACATACATTATTACATTAATGTACCTATTGTAAACCTTGTTGAAGCGACTAACACACACCTACGAGTTAGTAAATATTACACTTAGTATTTGTGAAACTGGAATTACGATTGAAATAAGGAGATTGAGCTTAGAATGACGTCAATAATAAAATTACTACGTGGACGTTTCTCGTGCAAATAGAGTAACCTAATTTTGTGATACAATTATGTTAAATTGATGAGCATTATTGCTCAGAATCTTGATTACCCAGTAGGGTGTTAGGAGGTGTCATAACAGTGCAAGAATAATTGCAATTATTTTATCTACGACAGTTGGTCAACGAACTCTGTAATTTCGGAGCGGTTAGGCCATATTGTAGTAGTATTATATTCTTATGCGGTAACACTTATAAAAACAAAATAAACCAAAATACATAGAGTAAATTAATGCCGACTACAAAAAGGTTCTTCCGCAATAGACCTTACATTTATTTGGTTTTTAAATTGGTTGCTAAATAATATTTATTCACTTCTATTAGACCACAACACATCCGTCTTAAGAAATGTGCTCAAGTAGCTGACAAAGTGACTAGTTTCATTATACAGTTGCACGTATATGGACATGTTACAATTGAAAATATGTGACATAATAAAATGAAGCAATTTTATTACTATTGTCACATTAATGTCCTTACAAAAGTATGTTTACAAACAACCTCTGAAATATTGCAACGAAACAAAAAAATAAAGACAACAACCGGAAAAAGAACAAATGACAATGACAAAAAGTACGAGAAACAACAAACAATTTTAGTCAATTGTCTCGTCTAAGTATGCATATAAATGCGGTAAGATGTTTGATATTCTAACGAAATTTACAAGAGTTCAATATTGTGACTTTCAGTAAACATTATAGTGTCTGAAAAGGAGGAATAAATCAAGAAATGGACAGTTAAATTATGGGGAAAGCGAAAAGAACATAATGTTTCTTGATAATTCTTTGAATCAAGGCAGTCGAGTGTTTTCTTGTCTCATTGTGTAGCAAACCACCTCTTTTTATTATTATTGTTGTTATTTTTGTTATAATTATTATTATGTTAATGCGTTTCGCAAAGCATTTTCGTAGCACGTTCCCTATATTGATAGGAAGTTAAATCAAGATACTCAAAACGATGTTCTCACATTGAAATAAAATTTCAAGTCATTTGATACAGAAACTCTGACACCAATTTCTTTAGTTTTACGATTAAAATTAAAGTAATCATATTGTATTTATAGCTTTTTAAATTAATGATTTTACTACAAACATAAAGTCTGCAAAACATTAAAGGTAAAGATTTGCCGCAAATGAAATACAATAAAATATAACATGACTTGCATATATCTAACCACTGTTTACATTATTAACTTAGGTTATTTTCAAAAAAGGAAAACGTATTAAAAAATAAACAAATACAAGTATTTGTTTTAAGAAGAAGCATAATATGTATCTTTTTTGGGACACGTTGTATTGAGAGGGCTGATTGATAAATTCACGGAGTTTTGTGTCTCAAATATATTTCTTCATCATATTACATAAAAACTCGTATATAGGTGACTTATTTTTAACTTAGTATAGATTATTTAATTTAGCTGAATAGACATTTATACTTTAAAGGAATATTAAATAGTATCTATAACACCAAATGTTAGGCGTCTTTAAAGAAGCCGTTACTTTACACAAAATATTCTTTAAACATGCTAGTTTGATTTCAAACTTGGTGCAAATGTGAATGGCATCAAGATTACTTTTCGCATCATTTCCATGATATTTTGAAGATGGTGTGATTGACATTTTATTCGCTGATGCGATTTAAAAATGGGCCTTAACAGGCGCATGGCATCAACAAATGGAACTAGCTTGCCTACAGATGTTTGTGTGGTTTTAAAAATGTATCCAGTAAAAACACTGAACAGATTAAAACAAATCTCGAAACAATCGGTGGAAAATAATTGTCTACAACTGACACAAGCGGTCTAAAGATGGTAACACTCAGTAGTAAAAAATTCAAATGGACGACATTGCAAGTAACTGTTGGAAAACGTTAGTTAAGGATGACAGAGAAAATAGTACAGTGCAAAGTATTGCAGAGCACCAATCTTCCTCGTATTACTCAGGACAGTGTATTCTTATATAAGAGTTAAATATGGGTAGACAGCGTACGGCAGTAGGCCATGACAACGTCAGAAAAAAAATAACCGGACAAAAAGACTTATACGTCTCGGCAACAACAGCGTGGCCAAACATTGAAGGCAGCGTGCTTCAAAAAACTAAATTGGAATGAGGTTCAATGTTTCATGTAACTTTATTGTTCAATGTATCTTAATAATTTTCCATGTATATATCAGTCCGTGCGTGATGTATTTTTTTTATTCATGGTTTAAGTATAAAGGAATTTTAAAAACTAATAAATCACCCCTTATAAAATTCAATAATAAATTAACCGTTATATTCTAAATAACTGTAAAAGTAAAAACTTAAAAAAAAAGTGCTGTTTTTAATTGATTTGTAGTTTCAAA
>NW_026852864.1:0-169775 GCF_026571515.1 Ruditapes philippinarum
AAAGATTTTCATAAAGCTCATCTATCTATGGACACATATTTGTACTGCGTACATTGTATAATCATTAAAATAATTAGCGACAGTGACAGTGCTTGAGATATCCATGTTAACATTTACTTTATATCGTATTTTGACGAGTATTGTAAATTTAAAGTCTACTTACATTATATCACTTATAATATTTGTTCTTGTAAGATGTTTATTGTCAATATGACATAATTCTTATGAAATTACTGATGCAAATTAAATATTTCCATGTTTCCATCGAGTGATTAATTTGTGAAAAAGTATCTATACCCTTGCTTTTCGAATGTTATAAATATTAAGATAGAAAAGCTAAAAACTTTCGATTTTAGGATAAAGACACATAGTTGACATACAAGAAATATTACTGATATTTGTAAATAGTGCAGTTTTTATGTTATTATGCCATTGCTTTCGTTTTTTTTTAAGTTATTTGCATAAACAGCGAAAATGAACAATTAAAACAAAAATACAATACATCGTATATTTTGAAATTATTTTCTAGTAAAAATTGTACCTTTTTGAGCAGGTATATTTGATCATTTAATCAATATATAATAATATAGATATAATATAAAGATAAAAATTTCATTAAAGTAGCATTAAATAAATATGTAAAAATATTTTGTCGTCGGCCTTAAAACCGAGCATTCTACAGTTTCATTAATCTTGTTAACAGTTTTGTTGTAAATCTCATCAAATATTGTTCATAAATTACATTTTTTAGGGAAAAGCCTACGGTAACACTAAAGTTCGTAGACGAATTTTAACATGCAAATGAAGACTATATTCAGCTTGTGTATGCGCTACGTCACAGTGTTTAAATTGCTATACGGACACAGCAAATATGACATTTTCTTGTGCAAACACACTTCAACCGTTTTTGCTTCACGGTACACTAGGCCTGACATTCAGAAAAAAGTACTCATCTCATAAAAAAGATTAAATTTGTATGAAAACATCCGTTACAATGCGGAAATATACCGTTAAATTAGGACTGCTACTTATAGTCATGTTTGTTAATTTAATATTGATGTACGGATGATCTGAAGGCGGAGTTTCACATGCAAACAGAAAGTGTACTTCCGATTTCGCCACAATGAGGTTGCAGATTTTATGCTTATAAAACTCATTTTGGTAGTCTGGACACCAAAATAAGATCTGGAGTCGATGTGAAACCAAATTTATTAATGAAATGTCGCTATAACTGTTTTAATGAAATTTATTAAATGTAACTTCAAAAACTCTTTTTATCACGAACTGTTATTGCTGCAACTTCATATATTTCATAACAATATTTGAAAGTAATATCAAAATTGTCATAACTTTTACCGTACTCTTTAACTAAAAGAAATTACAAATAAGAATTACATAGTCAGTCATCATAAATAAAGCTTGTTTAATTTGAATGGTTTTAATATGAATGAATGATCTTAAATCCAAAGTTTAAAATCAATTTTTTCACTGCTAAATTTTTAATTAGAAGAATAATATTTTTGTGGTTTGAACATAGTATATATTCAATCAATCTTGTTTAGGATAAAAGATACAGCTTTAACTTGGAAAACATTTATTTGATTAAATCAGTTTTCAAAATAAAAAAATGTACTGGAAATTAGTTAATTTTAAGAAATAAGATGCAATATGTTATATGAGTATCACATTTTATCAATGATTGTTTTTTTGATGTTTTCAAAATATGATAGGCACCTGGGAGTGTTTGAATGCGACTCACCACTGCTTTTAAAACAATCCGGTACAAAATTACCCGTACGTATAACTGCTTTCAAATCAGTCTTTAAGCACCTACAATTTCGTCTTGTCTCTTTGCATAAAACTCCAAAATCGTTCATAACATGCACGCAACAATATAATAAATTACATATTTTGCAAGACAAAACCACAAAACCAAACATAAAATATGGCAAGCGGTAGGCAAAATGCTAAAATTACTTTGCATACAAGAAATGATAAATGACGTCTGGACAATAATTTGCTTTTTGCTTTGATTTATATTTGTGCAATTACCTTCTATATAATTATAACAAAACGAATTTAAGTACTTTTCTCGACTTTGTATACAACTATACAGGAGAATCTTAACGTCCTGATGATGTTGATGGACGTTATAAAGATTGCATAGTATTTGAAAGGAGACATGACGTTAAATTGAATAATTATAATTATGCAAAATATTCAAAACATCAGCTTGATTACAGTTATATTTTATAGATTATTGCATCTAGTTAAATACAATATATTGCAAATATATTCAATAAAGCGTACAGATATTGTTTTAACAAATTATTGAAATATTACAATTTTATGGAAATTGTTTTTTGATTTTGAGTGCAATGTTGTAGAATAATGCATTTTTATGCTGTACATATATCGTATATTAAAACACTTAAATGGTATATCTGTTTTATATAGGAATATTATTAAGCGTGTTAGAATATGAGTTGTAGTATACATTATAGAAATATTTGACATGGCCTAGTTTTTTAATGATAGTTAATTTATATTGCTTTGAAATTCAGAAAGTTCGGAAGTTCAATATACGTTCATTATAAAACATAACAAACATTTCAGTCGTCTGAACAGCTACATAAAAAGAATGCAGCAAAAACCTATAAGGTGTGTTCACTCTATTTATACAGTAACAGGCTGTTGTAAATGCCAGTTAGGTGCTACATCTTACTTAAAATATGGTTTGTTATAGTTGAAAGGCACTGAGAAAGCATTGGTATTTAAAGGTACCAATATAACTCAAGTACTGAATAAACTGCAATTACGTTCAAATAGATATAAATAACTTTATTTACAAGCGGGTACATCACTATGATTCAAAGCTTTACTTAGTAACAATGCTTCTTTTATTTTATCATCGAAGAATTAAAGCATAAGCCATTTATCAATGAAATTTGTAATCAAATGTTTATATAGAAGTAGAAGACAATTTGAAGAATCTAAGGATTAAGTGAGTTAAACCTTTGGGCCGGAGAGACATTGAAATTGTTTTAAAATCAAATGAGAGCGTCTTCAACTATTTGAATTGATACATCTGAAAATTTAAAAAAGTACACAAACAGAAAAACAATTTTCAAAAGTGTATACAAATAATGGATAGAAATAACGCTGTTATGTTTTTTTTCTTTTTATTTCCTTTGAAATTTAGGTACACAATTGATAATGTTGATAAAAAAACCTAAATTTTATCGTTTGTTTTATGCAATGATTACTTTTGCAAACTTAATGTGTTGTGTTTTATTTTAATATTATCTTTACATTACTGTGAAAATTTGTTTGTAGCTTTTATTAACTGACACTGTTAGAGCCTATTCTAACATTATTTGGCATATACAATTAAACTACTAATGTAGATCTTATACTTCTGTAATTTCAAATGTCTGTGTAATTTGATACAAGGAGGAAATAACTTTTTATATTCTAGGCCGCAATATACATGTATGTTTTTTAAAACCAACACATTTACAAATGTAACAAATGTCTTTATCAAATGATTTAGTTACGGGTACGGGTATGAAATGCAGATAAATGTCTTGAAAATACACCAGTGAATACAATCAAAAAATGATAAACGTGATAGATAAGCAATTGTTTTTCCTTATCGATAATAACTGTAATAGATATTTATCAGATGTATTGTAGTTCACATGTCACCCCATCAAATTAACACTTATATTTTCTTCTTTTGATTTTGTTTATATAACTCCTTGCCATAAGTATTCAATCTCCAACGCTTACGTGCTCAATGATCCTAAAAGGCCAGAAAACTATTACAACACTGAAATTAAACACAGGGCAACTTTTACAGCTTCAAATCGGTACTTGTCATCCGCTGTTTTAAAGTACAAATATCTGGAAAGGGGTTTATCTCTGAGTCTGGGAAGCAATGAAACGACAATATTTATATGAAAATAGCAGAGTCGGTTGGTTGAGTCTGTTCATTAGAGATAATTTAAAAATGACACATCTTTCACACGCCCTGCAGAAACATGTAAGAAACAAAGACACAGACATATACAGTTTTCGTATCTTTGACTAGATCAAAACAAAAACTTATTTCCTAGCAAAATACTGCATAAAATACAAACGAAACGTTAAAATAACACATATAAGATATTGCAAAAAACAATAAAAATCCTACAGCAAATGATATGCCATAATGTATGTTAGATTTATATGTTTAAATATCGAATTTTGCTTAAGAATGTGCTAGGGGCGTTGACGGTAGCTTGCACTTTCCAGTACCGACCATGAACTGACTCAGTCATCAAACCAAGAAATTTTCAATTTCACCGTTTTTGGTGTTCTTTGTAGATAATGTGGTTTTCTTACTATTAAAAAGTACCTTATCATAATAAATCGAAGCAACCTTTTGCTTGAACATTTTGAGTTGGTTCAAAGTGTTCAGTCATTGCAAACAATTAAGATCAACTAAGTTCGAAAGATGTAAATCTGTTCTTTTACAGTACTAACAATAAGATATTTACTCAACGATCTGTAAATAAGTACAGGTAATAATGCAGAACATATAATTTTCAATCTGAACTAGTTACTGCTTCAAGCATAAATGGCAACTTGAACAAAATACTTGTCTGAACCATTCGTTAATTACTTTGAATTTTTAATGCAATGGTGATTCGTAATGTTTAATCCATTATTTTTTAAAAAAAACTTGAAAGTTCAGATAATATTCATTCGTATAATATTATTGTGAATTCTTATTCTGTGCTGTTAATTCTTAAACCTTATATATTATTTAAGAATACACTTAAAAACTATAAATTGTTAACACTGAATTATAAATTGAAGATCTTTGAAAAATTACCAATATTAAGAAATGGGTCCAAAAGGTATTTAACCAGTTCAAAATAATGTTGTTTGCGCCCAGTGCGTACCTTGATGTTTTTGCGTACTAAGCATAAAATATGTGTTTATACTCGTAGATAAATCGTGATAATATTGTGAGGTTTTACCTGCTAGTATTGATGGAAAAGGTAAATTAACCTTAATTGATGTAATAACAATAGATAGTAAAAACATTTGTCTGTTCAGAGCATGATTAGAAAACACGAGAGAAATATAAATAGGACGATGCCCCCTCTAAGGCTAATGTATCTTTAATTATGTTTTCACATTTGCAGAAGTATTAGTAGCTCTAAATTCTGAAATAGGTGATGAATACCATATAAGACATAATACAGATGCTTATGTTCAAAAGAAATTTATGGTGTTTATCTGTCAACCAACCGTCGTATAAAATTCCCATGCGTTTATTTAAGTTAATACAGTGTTGCTAATTCAATATAAAACAAAGATCAAAGGTAGGGCGGCATTAAATGCACGCATACCTCAACAAAACTGAGCATTACAGGACCACCGACAAGGAGCCCAGTAGGACACCAAACGAAAATAGGAGTGAGCACAAGGACAAAGCTCGGAAGTGCGTCATTATAAATAATTCAAAATTGGAAATCATAGAAACAGACAAGGTTATTAAATAATATTCACATGCCCTTAAATAATAAAACTTTATAACGTCATATCTGTTTAATATATGTATTATAGATCATTTCCCTAAGAAATTGATTTATTTAAGTAAAATACCACATCTTTGTTAAAATGTTTCCAATAATAAAAAAAATAAAACATGACTTAATGATGCATGTCAGATTTAATATGTTGTTAGACAACATAAAAGAAGCCAAACGAATAACAAATGTTGTCTGAATATTGTCTCAAATTATCTGAATGAAATGTGTATGTAAATGTCTAACGTTTGCAGGACTGCATGAAATTAACTTGAAATAAAATTCTTTAGATAAGACGAATACGATTGTAACTTGTTCTGGCGGGTAATGTTATTGTAACCGCTCAGTCACCAATACTGGTTCGTTTTTTATGGTTATTTTTATAATGTGTTAATGCCTGCGTTGTTTTTAACTTAAATGAAGTTTAAGATTTAAAAGTAGCACATCTATCAATATACTCAAGGTGCATATTGTGCAGTGAACAAAGAAAGTAACTTACAATCCACGTGAATAACCAAAATGAGGTGAAAATATGTAAAAATAGCCCTAACAGTGTTTAACATGCAGTAGAAATATAGTAATAACTTCTGCAAAATCAGTCATTAATCGCACAGAACATGGAAATTATTGCTTAAATCTTTTTACTGTTGTTAATATCGTAGAACATGCTTCTCAAATTTGAACTTCTTGAAATATATTGGCTCATCTCATCCGAGGGTTTGCAGCTTTAAGCCGCTCATCAATACGAGGGTGTTCAAAAATGTCAAAAGTTTTGAGACTGTAACAATGAAATAAAAACAACAATATATATCAATTTTTTTTCTATTTTAATCCCTCAAAATAGTTTCCATGAACCCGAATACACTTCTGAAGTCGATCTATCCACCTCCGGAAAGCGTCAGAGTAGTTCCCCTTGGGGATACCAAAAAGGCACTGGTAGAGCGCACTTCCCAGCGCGCTGCGTGATGCGTAACGCCGTCCAGAAAGCCGTTTCTTGACTTCGGGGAAGAGGAAAAAGTCGCACGGACTTAGATCGGGAGAATAAGGGGGATGCTTCACTTGTACAATTTTTTCTTCCTCGATGAACCTTTGTACTATATCACATTTATGAGATGAAGCGTTATCATGAATGAGGTACAACCCTCTCAAACCAGTTCTTGGGGCGACGATTTTCATAAAACGCCTTGACACGTTTCAAAATCTTATCCCGGTAGAACTTTCCAGTGACAGTTTTCCCTCCTGGAACTGCAACTTGTACCACAGGGCCTTGAGAATTAAAGAAAACCGCATACATCACTTTTTAGCGCTCTTAGTCCTTTTAGCAATGGTGGGTCTAGCTCGGTCCTTGCGGAGCCATTGCTTGTTGTTTATGCGTCTCTGGGGCTCAAAATAGTAGATCCATGTTTCGTCTCCCGTAATCAGTTCATTTATTTTCCTTGAATTGAGATTTTTGATTTTTTTCAATGTTTCTTTCGCAAGACGCACTCTTTCCTTTTTCTGGTCCTCGGTCAGGAGATGGGGTACCCATCTTGCACAAACTTTTCTTAAATTCAATTCCTTCGTCAGAATGCTCGGAATGGTACCCGTTGATAAGTTCAGATAATAAGCTATCTCGCGTACCGTGTACCAAGCATCATCTTCTATTAGATTTTTCACAGCAGCAATGTTTCTGGAAGTGATTGCTGTCTGAGGTCTGCCAGAACGGTTCCTGTCTTTGACATTATCCAATCCATTGGTGAATGCTTTGAACCACCTGTACACAGTGCTTTTCGAAACACTATTGATTCCAAAGTGACTATGCACTTCATTCAGAATCTTCTCAGCAGTAATTCCTAAACTACACCGCACTTTTATGTATCCTCGAATCTCTAATTTTTCACTAGGTTTCATATTTACATGTACAAATGACCAGTGTATACGAGTATATGATAAATAATACACAATAACTTTTAAACGCATGATTTGATTTCAATGAAATTTTACTCAATTGTCATCGAAAGCCTAACAATAAGATCTCGTGAATTTCGTGCAAATTGAATGGTAATTTTCTACGGAAGCACATTAGTCTCAAAACTTTTTGAACACCCCTCGTACAAATGAAATGTACATAAATATAAAAATATGTATATACATATATTCGTACCTATTTACATTTTATTTATTCCATTGCTTGAGATCCACGTACATTATATCGCTAAATTTTTTATGCAAACTGAAATTTATTCGTCATATAATAAACACAAGAACACAATTGTCATACAAAAATATCATTGAATTGATGTTATTGCTTACAAAATTTCTTTTAGTCCATGTGCACTTTATATTTAGTAGAAAAAAAACACAATTAAGAGATTTTACGTACATTTCTTAAGATCACAGGAAAAGGGGTGTTGTATTTCTTTAATTATGAACAGGTGCACATTTTGTGTTAGAAATATATTTATATCGTGAAATGTGCACGCAAGACCTGGGGAAGGGGCCTCCGTGGCCGAGTGGTTAAGGTCGCTGACTTGAGATCACTGGTCCCTCACCGCAGTAGGTTCGATCCTCACTTGGGTCGAAATCTTTCATGTGAGGAAGCCATCAAGCTGGCTTACGGAAGGTCGGTGGTTCTACCCGGGTGCCCGCTCGAGCCTGAAATAACGCCCGGAGGGGCACCTGGGGTCTTCCTCCACCAATGAAAGCTGGAAAAAAAATCGACGAAAAAATCTCGGCGGGACGCTTTAGGATGGCCCGACTTGAGTGTACGGTCGCACATATGGGCTTTCAGGCGGCGACCTTAAATAAAACGCATTTAAAAAAAAAGCAGGACCTGGTATAGTTAAGTTAACATATTCTGGCTAGTCGGATATGTCGTATGTTTTACCTATATAATGGCTTAATGAATACTATATTCACAGCTACAGTGTGGCGTTTTCTGTGGTCATAGGGGAAAATGAAAAGCCAAAAGTAGCAATTCGTATTTACATGAATGTTTATTACATTAATTGTTCTAAATGTTGATTAATATTTAAACAAGTTTCCTAAATAAATACAGATATAATATAAAATTTATTAAGCGATAAAAATACGATATAAGTAAGTAAGACACTATAAACATAATAAATAGGCTTATGATAGACAACATTAGATCTCCTTAGGCAAAGAAGAATATGTTTGATTTTTTTGGATATTTTGTCAAGTAAGATTACATATTTGTAACCTAACATCTGAACGGGTATTTCGTAGCAATGATCATTTTTTTCTTCTTCAAAATTACCAAGTACAGTCTATGAATATCGTGCTGTATTTCGTTTTGTCTGGTCAACAGATTTCCTCACTCTTTTTCAAATTATACGGGAATAATCAGTGGTATTCGTTGCATTACTGCATTATTACCTTTTCACCACATTAGGATTTCGCGAAAATCATTTTATTATCTTCAGTCATGTTCTAATGAAAAGAAATTAAATAAAACAGTAGAATTTCTGCAAATCTAACTTTCTTTCCATCATGTTTCCTGCCATTGGCAGTCTTGACTGACATTAATTACACAGAAAGTAAATGTATTAAGCTGAGATTTCTCGCGTCTGACATTAATCAGCAATATCTGTGAGAAATATAGAATGATGTAAATAAAGTTGATTAAAGGCTTAACCTGTTCATATAAATTAATTGCAAGTATTGCTTTATGAAAACAATATTATAAATAAGAATTCAAAAGGTGTTCATATAATTTTATATACTTGTTTACGGTAAGTAAACCTACTAAGACATTTCATATCGTAAATAATAGAGCCTTCTTTTGGCATGTAATATTATATATAGTCTTATAGTTTTAAATCAGATTAAAGATTTACAATTAATGCCTATTTTTATAGTACTGAATTTCAAATCGAACATGACTAGCCATGTGAATGCCGTACCACAAACCACCAACGTCAAATATTTAAACAAGATCAACAAGGAAAAGCGGCGTTCAAGGAACGCAACAGTAATGAAGTGAAACATATAGTTTGATAATCTCTCTTATTGTTTGATCATGATTTTAGAGAATAGTGATAAATTGTTGGAAAGAAAAGTTACCGTACGTTTATGCGCATACAGCAACATGTTTGTACACTTGATGTCAATTATAGCTGAAATGAACCCAGGATAATTGTACTTTTATTTGTTTAGAATTGCTACACATTCTAATTATAGATTTAACATTGTACCTTTGCGTCATTCCATAGCAATGAAATTATCTAAAAACTCACAAACGTATAGTATCAAATTTCCTTATTTAGAACTTGTACACACTTTTGGTGTCTGGTATGATAAGATACGTGTTCCATTATGCACAGCGATATTGGACAACATGGACATATAAATAATGCAATGACCCCAGGAGATTGAACAAAAACTGATATTTTTGCCAGTACTAGGTTTGCTTCAAAATGGAGATATATTGAAATGCAAAGGAAAGCAGGTCTGCATATGGGCAATTTCTAAGAAGCACATAATTATATCTATTCTTATGTTTTGTCGCTCAGTTGTACAGTTGAGTTCTACTTTAAAAAGATGAAGTTATCCATAAAATTGATATGTTACAATTTGATTTCCCTTTAATAAAATCTGGCTGATTCACTGTATTGGCATTTTATAATTATTTATAAGATAATATAGTTTTATACTTTTGAACAAGTTTCTACCATAAAAGATAATGTTTTATTTCTTTATTTAATTTCTTCCTTATTTAAATGTGGTCGTTTAGAAGAAGTTTTTTTTTAAATTAAATGTAAATACATGTATGATAACTTCTCTTCTTTAAGATTCACTCGAATATAATCATCCCTTATGACTACATCTCTAGGTAATAATTAATTGTTGGTCTCATTATACTTTTTTAAATGACGAACCGATTTTATCCTTTTGCAAAGGAAAAGCACGTCTTTAAAATTGTAGTTTATGAAACAATAAGGTATCTTGAGGTAATTAGTTACTGTTTTGTAATAGAGAAAGGTACTTGTCATCGGCAAGCACCGATAATAATTCCTTTAGTAAACTAGTTACAACACTGAAAAAAATGTATTATTTCCTGATGTACAATTACTAATATTCAACTCTAAGAAATATAACTTTTACTTATATATTGCAGTTGTTGAGAAATCGCACTCATCAATACAATGTTAAAATTCGTAACTGATCCTTTTGGTTATTTACCTGTAAAAGCACAGAATTATGCAAACTAGGCTGATGCATCGTAAAGCATACCTTTGACTTTGATCTTCATCAATTATATATGTGTAAAGGGTAAAAAAATCCGCCTGCAAATTATTGCAGACTTGGTTATGTATTGCAAGATAAACGTAATAAGCTTGATATTCTTTATACTATCTTAGCGTAATTTTATTAATTGAAGGAATAACAAAAAGATATTTTCTATAAACGATTTAAGTGCCAATTAATAATTGGATGAGCGTGAATGCCAGCATGTTTAACCAATATGAATGCCAATTTATTCAATTAATCAAAGTGCAGTTTTAAATCGATAGGAAATGTTTTTGGTTTTTTTAAATATGAAAGGAAAAATCGAGGGAGAGCGGCATTCACTGAACGCAACCCACAAAGGGTTTTTCAGAGAACAACATAAATTAAATTCACAGACTCTGTCCAATTGAGCTTTTCCATAGAAAAAAAAGTAAAACGTAAAACGCTTTTTCACTCTCAGTTTTTTATGATGTTTAGCTTCAAAATATTTCTATGTCTGATAATGCCACCCATTTTCTTAAAGAAAAAGAAACTTTTGGAACGGAAGCAAAACGTAAATATTTGTTTGTTTTAATTTCGAAGTGCTTGTAAAATATAAACACGCACTAATTTTCAAGAAAATTATTGAAGAAAAATATAAATGATGAAAATACGAAGTGAAAGGTTTGCTGACTTGATCAAAACAATATTTATTGGTATTGTGATCAAGCGTGAAAAAACAAGAACAAACAAACCAAAAATGTTTCAATTATACGAGAAAAAAATATAACTAATTATATTTATACAAGCATTAAATAATTATATAACAATAAAATATCAACAAATTACTTGCAGCAAATAATATGCCATAATATATCACTTTACATCAATAAAGCATTTTGTTTAAAACTTGCATTATTCTGCAGCATCTAGAAATACAAAAAAAGAAAGGTCAACTTAGTTATGAAAGACGGAAATTATAGTTTTAAGAAAATAAAATGAGAAATAGATATGTATTTTCCGTGTACTCAAACGACCTCTAAGTTAGTACAGGTAAAATTGTTTTTCGTTTCTGTGTACAAAATTCTCTGAACCAGTTACTATCTTAATGACATTTTAAATTGCGGTCTGTTATATAACTTCAAAACTTTCTAAAAACAATTATTTTAGTATTCATTTCATTAAAATTCAAAGCTAAATATCAATTCAAATATGGTACATGTATCTCCAATATATTTTGGTGCACAATTTTACAAATAAAGTCATTTTTTATTTCAATTTTAGGACGAATAATTTATATAAGCAATCACGTCAACTCCATTCTATTTAGGTATCATAGAGTTAATGGTACGCTTAACACCATAACATAAACGAAAATTATTTTCTTTAAAGTAGTATTATACTATCATAATGCAAACAGTTCAAAGACATTTTTATCTGAGCTTAGTACTTTATTATTGTTTACAATGCATGGGATGTGTGTAAATTAACAAAAATCATAGTTGCAACGTGATAATAGTGTGAGGTATAACCTATATTTTATTGGTTTCTTCCATTGATGTAAATACAATAAATATCAAACACAATTGCTTGTTCATTACATTGATAAGAAATCAAAGCACGATAATAAATAGAACGTTGCAACCTCTGATATAAGGTTAATCATCATTTCACATTGAAATACATTTGCAAAAGTCTGAGCAACTCTAATTGAAAGCTATGATAGAAAAATACACGATTTTTGAACACCATACAAGTCACTTTTAAAGGTGTTTATATTCAAAAGAAATGTTATGGTGCCAATATGCCTTCAAAATGACATATAAATGGTCATTTTTAGAATTATATATATTTTGATAGAGCATGGTATATATTTAAATGCAGCAAAACAAACGAGAATGAAAGGCTGGCTCTAATTGCCCGTATGAATAGGTGATGTAAATATCTAGCTAGCAATTGCACGAATGCAGGACATTGACTGACTATAATTTTTCTCTGATAACAGAAATGAAAAAGTAATAGTACTGGTGTGTAATGTTGTTGTGTAGCCGCACTGAATGGTGCAGTTTAAAATTGTAACTGTATCGTAATAACTTAAATGATCTAAAAGTTTCAAAAAGTTAATCCATCAATTCCTTAGGTTTGGATATTAATGCCTTCTTATAATCTTTTAATTCACTGGTCATACCTTAGATATCTAAGAAAAAAATCATTATAATCTCTTAAGTAAAATGTGTATTTTTTATATGACACTTTCTTAAGTGATACAAAATAACAATTCAATATTTTGATAAAAGACACAATTGACATAGTGAAACAAATACTGATATTTGTATAATATTGCTTTTATGAAAGTCCATGGGTAATTTATGATAAAAACAAACATTCACTATTTAAACAAAGGAAAAAATTCTTAAGGATGAGTAATGAGGTTTATGTATTAAATAAGAGAGATGTCCAATTTAGGAAATAATATACATACGAGCGATATAATAAAGTTATTGTGTTTAAGAATAAACAAAATGCGTTACATTTCATGTTTTAGCATTCCCGATGTGTATACAAAACGAAATTCATTTGTTTTTCACTTTCATAATATTTTAACACAACAATTTAGACTACTTTTTACACTAGGAAATTACAATCTGTCTTTGTTGATTTAATGTTACAAGGTGACATCAAGAAAAAAAAATATCAGGAAGAGCAATTTGCAAAATTGCTATCCTTGCAAGATGCAATTATATTTATGGCTAAAACAAAACAATGATCATAAAAGGACGTCATGTTGAGTTTACCACTGCAAAAGTACATAATCAAGGCATTTTTATCTCACATAAATGTTCTAACTAAATATAGATTACAAACTGTTACTCAGTAGGAAATATGATAAACAAGATCAACAAGGAAAGGCGGCGTTCAATGAACGCAACCACCCCCATATGACCCAGCAACAAGAACCAATGGCAAGGAGCCAAGGCGGATCCCAAACAAAAACAGGACAGGGCAAAGACAGAGCACGGACAGGTTAATCATTAAATGATAAATAATTTGTAACTGATTAGGAATTCAAAGAAAAGAATAATAGGCCCACAAAGGGGAAGGGGACAGGAGACCGGGGGAAGGCGGGGGGTTAATCAAAGAAATAAAAACTAGAGGCAAAGGGGAAGATACTTACCGTAGACGAGAAAACAACAAGGGACACAAGCAAAAGTGTCGCCAAAAGAGTATGAAACAACATAGAAATATATCTGAGGAACACAGTGGGGCGCCGCCTTGGAACGGTCAGCAGCATAATAATGACTGTTTGGGAGTTTAAACCGGTGAATGGTGCACCAAACCTCGCTCTTAGCCCCACCATGTTCCTATAAACGAGACAGTGTAGATAAAATAGATCCCCGCCAAGTGAAATTCTAACAGTTGTCATGGTTACAAAAGGTTAAATAAGTAAAACACTAAAATGATCATGTAGAAACATATAAAAGTAAACCCAATGACCATAACAAAAGTACTCAATGTCCTAAAGGAAGACAGAGCAACAAGAAAATCACCTACAAGGGCCCGACGAAGCAAGGCAGAAGACGAACATTAAGACAATTGTTTTCCATTTTGAACATCTTTAAAGGTGACATTGCACAAAGTTTTTGAGATGTCATAGAAGTAAGGTCAATTCACAAGGTAGCATGTAAATATAGCATTTGCTTCGTCTCGTTTGCTGTTTTATTCATTTAAGTTTTGTGTTCTTTTTATTTCAACCATACTGCTTCAGCGTGAAATTAAAGAGGGCTATTGCGTTAATTATGCAGATAGGATATCAATAGTATTGTAACTTGCCATTTTTATCAAATCACCATAACTGGATATTTAGCAGCGAACGCAACTCTAAAACTATGCACGTTCATAGTTATGCTACCGAAAATAGACAGAACAATTCTTTTATATATTAGTGTATATTTATCGTGTTGTCGCTATAAAACTTACATTAGAAGAAAAAATATTTAGGAAGCAGATGTATGAATGTTACTCTGAACAAAATTGAATTCAATAACTTCGATTTGTTAACGCTACAACACGGAAGTTACTCGTAACTTTGGCAACGTTTGTGTATGTTCATGGATGTCCTGTTGCTTTTTAAAAGAATTGAAAACACTTTTTCGGAAGTAAAACAACTGACATCCATGATATGAAATATAGAGTAAGCTGAACAATTACATTTTAACGTTTTATCATTCAAAAACTTTCTCTTATGTAAAGAAAGAGATGTTGTTTTTGGCGTGCATCAATGCAAATGACAGATAATAATAAGTATGACATTTTGAAAATTTTAAAATCATTTTAATTGGCTTTGAAAAAATTCATTTTACATCCTCATTTTTATCATTGCATTTTTGCTAAAGCAAGGTCATCGGAAAATTACATTTTTTTACCGAAGGAGTGACATATTTTGGCTTAGTTTGAACAGATGTTTCATGTTTATTCTATTTCGTATTGAATAAACATATCTGTTATATAAACAATCATTGTTATTTATCACTGCTTATCCTTTGTTCTTTATCTCCTCGTGAGTCTTAAACTCTGGTGATTAGATATACTTACTCATTTAAGACGATAATCATTTACGTCATAAGTAATATCATACAACTGTGATTGTAAAACTTTAAACAGGTAATGTTATTGTTTCTGTGATAAAGAAATAAGTACATGATTTGTCTGAAAATTAAGAACAGCTGTATACAAAATATTAAACTTTTATTTCCATGAAATGAGGTATGAACAAATTTTCTGTCATACAATAGTTTACATTTTTTAACACATTATAGTTAACAGATCATTTGGTACTAGATATTTATGAATGATGTATGGCATCTGCAAACTTTTAATTGCCTTTTTCATGTCTAGTTAGTTTCTTTGTTTCACGGTGTCTAAATTAATAAACTTATACTAGTGTGTTCAAATTCTAATATTAAAATAAGCTTAAAGCGCATATAACCCTAGTATTTAAATGGATGCTGTGAAATTTCACTTACAATTTGATTATTTAAAAAACATAACAAGTACTTATTTCAAACTAACACGTTCAGTGAAGAATTCTATAGAATATAAAATTTCTACAATTAAATTTTTATACAAGGCATTTATTTAAAATATTTCAGAATTTATGGATTTCAGTGTCAATTGAATGTTGATTTGAGAGCATATTCCAGACTATTTTAGATATGCAAAAATGTTCTGTTTTTTGCTTTCTCACAAGTTTTTTAGTCAAATTTACAAAACTCTTAATTTATGCTTTAAAAGCGAATCATGCGGTTGTTTACAGTATACATTTTTTATTTTTTGAACGCAACTTGCTTATAAAGCAGCTGTTCAGAAAATAAAATAATTTAGATCAGCACACTATTAAAGTCATAACATATTCACCTTATTTTCCGACTGTTAATGAATATTGTTTTTCATGTTTTAAATATGCACACTATGCAAAAGGAAATGCAAGATAATGATATACATTTGCCTGACAAACAATTACAGTTTTAACTGCATATTTACATTTTGCTTATATTTTTAGAATTAGTTGATAAGCTATATTAACAAAGTGTAAGACAAAAATCGCTTACGTCACGCAAAACATTATATTGTAGAGATGTAAACATGATTTGTGTATGTTTAACTTATATCAAGCAATGTTATTGTTTAAACGGCTTAACATCTAGATGATCTAGATGATATCTTTAGAATTTTGTCTATGTATGTGGAATTGGATAGCTTATATTTTGAATTGTAAAAAAATGTTATAAAGATTTCTTGTTATATGTATATTTAATGTTAAGTCCATGATTTATTTGATCTTTTTTGTCTTCCAAAATAAAATGTATAAACGTATAAATATGTGGATTTTTACATTAATATTTTGAATACGTGATATTTTTATATTTATATGGCAAGTGCAAGTGTAAGTGTACAGAAAAAATATAACAAACATATTACAAACAAACTTGGCAAAAATATAAGAATACATGTCAAACAGTTTTTTTTATATTTTGCTGGTAACAGAAGACAAAGTGTACCATTTCGCACATATTTTCAATCGCAAGCCCGCTTGGCCGATTTCTGTAAGTTGTATAGCTTATTCACACACGAAACAAATGTATTTGTGATATATAAGTACTTAGTTTCTTATCATTAAGCATTCTGAGATTGTGCATACCTATCAGTATTAACAGATCCACGATTAATATCATTTAAACTAAATTTGAGTCATTAGCAGAAATCGCAAGGATAATTGGAATAATATAACATGATTAAAACTAACTGCAAATGTTCACGCTTTCAAATATAATCACAATCTTCACATCTGCATAGATAAGAAGTACTTTTTACTTTCTACAAAGCTGGTGTATTTATGCTAGATTATTTATATTGACGCCTGTATAAGCTTATTTTGTTTAACCAAATACATTTTGGCTTATGGTCATAGTAGATAGTTTCTTTTCATGTTAGAAATATGATTGAATTTCACAATCGAAACAATTTCGGAATGCAATTCTATTTGCTTAGAGTCAATCTTCCTCTACAACAGATTTATAGACATAGTGTTTTAGAAAATATCTATTTAACAGAACTCTGAATTATTCATGTAAGATAATTTTATACAAAGAAAATCATTTCCAGTCTATTTTAGTATATTTTTTAATAAATTGTTTTTGTTAAAATGATATGCCATAAATAATTGCACCTATTAGGTTATATTCAATGCCTTGAGTGTTCAAGGTAAAAAAGGTTAAATAACACGATAATATTATCATGTACACCTGTTTCGACATCAAGAAAGAAAATTTATACAATCCATTATATGAATGACCGCCTTATCATTCCATTTCAACATTAAGGTTATGCTGTTGTGTAAACAGCAAGAAAATGGCGTTTTACAATTTTTTATGAATCTGTAGATAATTCCTCGGCTTTTATCAACATCATGTATAGGTTAGTGTTTAATAATATGTATTAACAAAAATAATTGGTCAAGCCTGCCGCAGGCAGGCGACCAATTATTTTTGTTAATGCATATTATTAAACATTAACCTATTTAATGATCAACATTATTTTTTCAACCAAAAACAAGGCATTTCACTAAATCACCGATAGCTCCGCCCTTTCGCTCTACAAGATGTCTACACCTTGTCAAGCTTCTAACATGTCAAATTTAGATAAGCTAAATAAATGGCCCTATCAACAAATAATCAGGCAAATATTTTACTAAAATGTCACAGAATTTATACCTTTATCTACAGTAAGACTATCATGTTTCTAGAAAATATCTGGGGAAAAAACAGCGAGGAAAAACAATGGAGTTAATGAAATGTGTACATCCTTGATAAATAAATGGAAAATGTGAGAAAATACATTAGATTAATAATTTATACAAATTCGTTATTAGCTTTAAGTTATTCACTAACATTTCAAATCCCATTTGAAAAACAGTTTTTCTGTGAGCCAAAAAATGTAATCATTGTATTCTTAATATCAAGGATTGTTAATGCAGTCCATAATCCAATCAACTGAAAGAGGTAACATTTTCTAGAAAAAAGAAAAGTTTAAAACAGTCAGCAATTTATAACAGACATTTTTCTTAGAGTTAAAAGGATATAAAAAAGTTACTATGTAATAATTTGTCTCTGCATGCCCCACATGTATTATCTATGTAATACATTAATTGATTGTATCCTCACATTTAGAAACACCTGACCTCGCTTAATTGTTTTTTACGTTGGCATTGTTTTGATAACCTTAGATATTTTACAATTCAGAGTGCAAATCACACCTCTAACTCCTCCCTAATATAATGCATTATTGAAATTTGTTAGACTGGTTAGACGACAGATTAAGTAAATTTTATTTAGTTAGTACACATTAACCAAAGTTAGACTTAGCAGAAATTTGAAAAATACTACAATGTGATTGGACAAAAAATAATGTTGATCATTAATGCGCTTTAGTGTCAAGTTACAATTAATTTATCAATCATATCAGGCAGTCGCTCCTGTGTAAATACGAGAATACATTTCAACAATAAAATTTAAAGATTGTTGATCATTGGAGAATGTATAATAACTGTAATAAAAGAAACTTGTAAGTTTCTTGTTTGGAAAAATTAAATAAATTTAAAATAAAAAATTAAGACCATGTCCGATTATTGAAAGGAAAAGGGATACAATGAGCACATTTAAAACAAATGTAACTCTTAATTTAGATGTCATTTCATTGACTAAAATCATGTTGTCATTTCTTTTTTTATTTATCTACTGCATCATTGATATACATTTTTATCAATCTTAAGGTTTAAAGTTTGACTACATGAAGATGTTAACACAATTCAATAAAATAAAAATGTAGATTGGAAACATGTAAAATACGTTAACTTTGTAATCGTCATTTTACTCTTATTTCTTTTAGCAAACAACGGTAAGCGTAGAACATTGGGCAATTTATCTTTGAATTATTTTAAATGGGAAAACAACAAAATACCAGACAGTACCAAACAAATTATTTCTTTGAATAATTGACAAAAACATAATCTATCGTTTGAAATATTGTATTGTTGAGCATTTAAAAAACGATGTTTATTTTTTTATATAGTGAGTACATTGAAAAGCCCTACTTGCAGTATTTTGGAAGATTTCTCAAATGTGTTGTAATTAAGCAGAAAATAAATCTTGAGATACACAGTATTTTGAAAATGTTAAAGAAAGAAAGAAAGAATTCGATATTTAAACAGTTAAATGCTGTGGGTTGTCCGGTAGCAACCGCTGAAACTGTTTTTTTTTATTTAAGAGAACAAATTATAAAAAAGGTTTTGTTAAGTGTATACTTGAAAGGACTTTGAACTTTGATGTATGTGAAAGAATCAAGACTGAGAAATAAAGAAAGATTCATTTCTTTTACCAAGTGAGACTGTGTTTGCATGGTGTAATAGTAACAATTATATCAGAAAAAATACATTTTGGTGCAAAGCTATAAATATACTAGAATTCGAATATAGATATCTTCTTGAACTATTTTTTAACGAATAATAATGAACTAAATGTTGGACACAACTTAGATTGTGTATGTAAAAGAAATAACAAAAGATCCTGACCTTCACAAATATTAAGATGCACTGTGTATATTTTTTGCAAAAACCTTTGATGTTTTTGTATCGTGATTCTTGTTCAAACATGCTCTGTATTTTCCAAGAACATTGTTTAACCTAAATTCCAGAGAGAAATATTTTTGAATGGGTTTTACAGGCTAGCTATTTCAATAATTCGAAAACAAAGCATGTGAAAGTGTGTTTTGCAGTTTACAATTACAAAAATATAACAATGCTGACTGACAGAAACATTACTTATGTTAGAATAATGATGATTTCTGTTGTTATGAATGGAAAGTAGTTTGTTGCGTTTAGTGACTGAAACGACAAACGTCAGGTAAAATAGCTATCAGTTGAAAGGTTACCAAAAAATAGAATTATTTCGTCTGCCAAAAAATAGTGAGATTTCCTGTCGGGTACTGTTATTGTTATATCTTAAGTTATATAGGATTGTCATTATAGTATAGTATTTCAGACACGCTTGATATAGGATGCATTGTGTTAAGTTATACAAATAAATTATTTGTTAACTTGTTGTTTGATATAAAAAGAAACATATTTGAATCGTGCAATTTTATATAAAACCAATGACACATGCTTCATTTAACTTAGGTTAAAAAGTATCTGAATCTTTTGTTTTATATAAGTAATGTTTTCGTGAAAATTTTGTTACACAGATCTATGATATAGCCAATCTATCAAAATGTACAGATAAATAAGAAATGTTAATACGCATTTAGGAATCAGATCAATTTGATTTGTTTATATGACTTTATCTGAGTATGTTTTTTTATTTTTCTGCAGTGAAATGTTTAAATGTTTAAGTTCTGCATAAACAGGTGATTGTGTATGTGACAGACTGGTATTAATCACTGCCGTTCACGAACTTGTCAATCAAAATGATCCTGTCATTTTAGGGCGTTTTTTAAGGTTTCAATGTTATTAATTTTATCATAACATTGTCGGCGGGTTCACCTAGCATGTAACAATACATTAAAAGTGGAGAAATCTCCAGAAAGTATTTTGCTTTTTCTAAATTTTCAAACTTTCCAGATGTCATTAGTAAAAATGTAAAATAAGATTGCAAATGTTTTCTATAAGCATATTTGATTGCATTAGACCATTAAATTGTATTAGACAATGCACATTTTACATTCCACCCCTACCACTTTTCGTATTGAACATGAAAGAACCATCATCAATCATTGGCATAGTAAATTTTTTAATTAAAAAAAAATCAAGAATTAATTCACCAATTTTTCATCTCTACTAAACTTTAACAACTTCAAATTTAGAAATATTAAGATCCTGTAAAGATTAGAATGATTTTTGCAAATTATTTAAAACGAAGAAAATTCCTCTATGCCTCATAAGATTGAACACAGGAAGTGTTTGTCAAAAAGAAAACCCTTTTAATTGGAAATTACGACTCAGTTGTGCTTAAGAAATCTTTAATATTCTCTTTTTTTCTCGTATCTGTCAATTAGTTCAAGCATTAACTAGTGGTTACAATTATTTATGTTTATTATTCGTAATGGGTCAAACATGATATCGCTTTGTTAAAGCACGATGGGAATTCTTGATATCATAATTGTGGTTATGCATGCAAACTTTTCAGAATTGCACTCGCTTTTTTTTGTTGAATTTGAATGCAAACAAATATTTGAAATTCTCAGACCCAGATTAATTGCAATTGTTTGTGACAGAGTCCTTCCCCCTCCAGCAAATTGTTTTTCATCTCTGCGTTCTTTTATTGTTCTGAAATATACATGCCATAGAAGAGTTTTCACAAACTTATTGAAATTTATGAAGTATTTCATTTAAAGTCAATTTGTATTTTAAGTATTTTGGATTGGTTTTTCACACATCATTCATTTTGTTCACTTAATATCGCTTACAACAGTTAACCAGCTTTTCTTAGTTTGCATAGTGAAAGCTTTTCTATAAACATGCTAAACGTTCTAATGACAATATTATTTGCGATTCATTGAATAAATGAATTTTTGCATGCTTGGTCTTCCATAATTGAAATTGTTATATCATCGGTCATGGAAGACCTTTCGGTACGACATTACTGTTGTGCGTGCATGATCGTAGTATTTTTAGTACCTTATATTTGATCCTGCTGTCTATGGATGGGTGTATACTCTTGAATCAACCTTATGATATATAGCCTGCTTTTTAACTTTGTCTTCTGATGTCTTGTCTGTGTATTGCAGGCCTCATAACCTCTCATTCCCTTTCAAAATTCCATGTTTTAGTTCCGCACCTTCTTTTTTTGTTTAGAGAACGCGCATTCTTTAGCATGTAGACCATAGGCCGTTGTTCATGAAATGGCATGAAAATGACACCTTGAACAGTTTAATAAAAACCGCCGTATAAAAACATATGTAGATGTTTAAGTATTGAATTCTGCTAAAGTTGGCACAAGTGGACTTGGAAGGTAGTTTGCAATTACCACTTTTCAGAAAAAGTAGAAACTGAATCATAAAATTTTGACAGTGTAATGAAAAAAAAAAAGAAATATTCTGGCAATATGAATATTGTTATGATCTCTGGTGCTCTCAAACGAACTGATAACAATTGTAATTGCAGTAGTATTTTTTCATTTCATTGAATATTCAGTTTTCATATGATTTTTGGAATAATTAATTAACAATTGCTCGTTAAAGATTGGCAAGTCTGTATCTTTACTCCCATCTATTTCCCCTTCTCATACTCATTCAAACATTTATGACTGCTAAAGAACAATGATATGCACTATCAAAACAATAACTGTAGAAAACCAAACTATCTGGAAATAGCTTTATTTAAGGTTAATATATATTCTTACATTCATTATTTAATCAATTGAAATAATAACACGATATGAAACAAATTTGGAACATGTGTTATTGTTATTTCTGATGATTTAGAACACTTGTTTGCTATTGTTTCTTTTTTTTCTCTCTGTTTATTAAACATGTTGGCGTTTTCTTTGATACATTGACATTTCTCATTGTGCATTTAAATGATTTACTTTGTTTGTTTTTTTTAATCTACTGATTATCATTATACTATAAAATATGCTTACATCCCATAAGATTTCGAAAACACTGGTCATAGAAAGAAGGACAACTCATACTTTATTTAATACAAGGTAGCATGTAAATATCAAACTTGCTTCGTCAAGTATATCTTTTCCTTTGCCGTTTTTATTCATTCAAGTTGTGTGTTCTTTTTATTTCAACCATATTGCTTTAGCGGGCTATTGTCATAGGATATAACTTGTCAATTTTATCTATTATTCCTAACTTGATATTTCGCAGAAACAAACTCTTAAGTGAGGAATTCTAAAGAATATAAAACTTCTGCAATTAATTTTTTTATACAGGCATTTATTTAAAATATTTCAGAATTTCTGCCTTTGAGTGTCAATTAAAGGTGATTTGAGTGCACATTCAAGTCAATTTTAAATATGCAAATAATATATAAAAATGTTCTGTGTTTGCTTCCTCACAACAAATTTGTTTAGGCAATTTTACAAAACTCTAAATTAATGCTTAGAAAAGCCAGTCATGTGCTTGTTTTCAGGGTATATTTCAAGATTTTTATTGTGTTTTAACAAAGCTAATAAAGCAGCTTTTCAGAAAATGAAATAATTTAAATCAAATGCAGTACTACTATTATAAATTCATAACACATTCGCCTTATCTTCCGGCTTTTCATAAATATTGTTTTTTTTTCTTCATGTTTTAATACAAATGTATGTACACTTTGCAAAAGAAAATGCAGGATAATAATACACATTTGTTTTACAAACAATCACAGTTATAACTGCATTTTTACATTTTGCTTATATTTTTAGAATAAGTTGATAAGCTATATTAACAAAGTTTCAGACAGAAATCGCTTACGTCACACAAAACATTATACAGATGTAAACATGATTTGTGTATGTTTAACTTATATGAAGCAATGTTATTGTTTTAACAACTTAACATCTTGATGAAATCTCTAGAATTTTGTTTATGTAGTGGAATTGGATAGCTTATATTTTGAATTGTTAAAAATGTTATAAAATTTTGTTGTTATATGTATATTTAGTATTATGTCTATGAGTTATTTGATATTTTTGTCTACCAATGAAATATTAACGTATAAATATGTGGATTTATACATTCATATTTTGAATACGTGATATTTTTATATCTATATGGCAAGTGTTACTGGACACAAACAAACAATATTTATAACAAACTTATAACACACAAACTAACTGAAGTATCTCCTCGGCCAAAATATGAGAACACATGTCAAACAGTTTTGTCCGAGGCGTTTAATCAGATCAATGCCATTGATTATAGCCTGGCGACTTTTATATTTTGCTGGTGAAAGAAAGCAAAGTGCACCACTTCGTACATATTTTAAATCGCACGCCCGCTTGGCCGATTTCTGTAAGCTGTAGAGCTTTCTCAGACTCCACAAAATGTCTTTGCGATATAAAAGTACTCAGTTTCGTTGCATGTAGGAGTCTGCAATGGTGCGAGAGTACTTTCAGATTCACGAACTGAATCTGAGTCATTTACAGAAATGATTATCTTGATTATCGCAAGGGTACTAGGAATTATATAACATGATTAAACTAACTGCAAATGTTCACGCTTTCAAATATAATCACAATCTTCACACCTGCATAGATTTACTTTCTACAAAGCTGGTGTATTTATTCTAGATTATTTACATTGACAGTATAAGCTTATTCTGTTTAATTAAATACATTCTGGCTCGTGGTTATAGTTGTTGCTTTCTTTTTTTTCATAGAAATAATATGATTGCATTTTCGCAAATGATGCAATTTCAAACTTCTTTTTTTACAGATTTATTGACAATGTGCTTTAGAATATAGCTAGATGTTTATATAAAAGAACACTGAATTATTCATGTAAAAAAATCATTTCTAGTTTATTTTTGGTTTTTGGTTAAGATGCCATAAACAATTACACCTGTTAAGTACATTGTATTATCCAAATGCTTTGAGTGTTCAAGGTAAAATAGGTTAAGTAACTCATCATTTCCACCTGTTTCGACATTCATAAAGAAATTTTATACAATCCATTATATGAATGACCGCCTTATCATTCCGCTTCAACCATTAACGCTATGCTGTAAGTATAGTATGAAATGGCGTTTTACAAATATTTATGAATCTATAGATAATCTCTTTGTTTTTATCAACATCATTACGCTTAAGTGTCAGGTATCAATTAACTTATCAATTATATTAGGCCGTCGTTCCTGTGTAAATACAAGAATACCTTACAACAATGAAAATTAACTTTTGCTTACGTTTTAAAGATCATTGGATGTTGCATAACAGCTGTAATAATATGATCTTCCTAACTTCCTTATAGATAAGGGAAATGGGATAAAACCTAGCAATTTAGTTCACAATAGAACGTTCATAATACAATGTACATGTATATCCTACCTAACCGAAAGTTTGGAAGGAGATTGTATTATCATCGGACTGTCTAGGATGCTGTCAAACATTAATTGATTTAAGTAATTAGTATAACTTCAATACAGATTTGAAACAATATCATTGTAATAGGCATTCAAGTATGATTTAATATGTCGTAAAATAAGAAATCAACTGCAAATGTTAACAATTACCTTTTATATACTTGAATCAACGTTTCGGCTGAACCAGAACTATTATAATTATTTATTAGTATGATTATCAATATTATTATTATTATTTGTTTTTTACTAATATTATAATTTATTATATATTACTGCTAATATTATGTATTACAAGATTTAATATTTCCTTATTACTCTTAAAGCTAAACGACTTGATTATCTTCAAATTCTTTAAGCAAGTTTCATATATACTATTATAACACTTTTAACGTTATAAGATGCATGTTATGAAACAATAATTGTTGAGATGTTATATACCGTTGTTTCCATAGATTATTATTCTATTATACATTGTGTGAATAAGTCAGAAAACTGTATTGGATGTTTATAGTCTGATTGTATGCAAGTTTCTTTTTATCGTAATTCATATGTTCGTAGATTTCAGTAAGCTTAAGTAAAATATAGAACACTGAAAATAAGATTAACTCTTGTTTATAATTGTAGTTATTTAATTATCTTGGAAGGGCTTAATTAGACATTTAAACATTTTTTTTCCTGCTCATTAATTCGATCTTTGTCTGTACATGTATTTCGACACATAAAACTCGTTATTTTTTAAATTAAAAAGATGTCCGAAATCGAAACATATAGTTATTTGACTTTGGGATTGACCTGGAGAAATAATTAATATGATAAAATATTATCTTAGTTATAAGACTACTACAATCATTAGTTTTTTTCTCATATGATACAATTATATAAAAAAGATTAACATATTGTAAGATATTTTCAATGCTTATTTTCACGCATTCATTTACTTGGGGACCAAACGCCGCTTTTCATGGAATGGCACGAAAGTGTCACATTGACGGTTCCATGATAACCGTCGTATGAATACATCTGCGGATGTTTCTAAATTCAAAATTTCACCATTACCATGACATTCCTTTAATATTTTCAAATCAAATCTAAAATGTACCAAACTCACCACATGCCATTTATCTCATTAAAAATACACATTTCTTGATGCAGTTGATTGCAATATTGTGAAAGAGTTTTTAAAACTTAAACGAGGTCATTAAAATTCCTCTAAATTACCCGAAAATAATTATAATTGAACACAATTTTATCCGCAGAAACTGTTATTATATGAAAAAGGCCTAAATAAAGCAAATTTAAAATAAATGTTACTCTTAATATAAAGTCATTTCCTTTGACTAAAACCATGTGGTCATGTCTGTTATTTATTTACTGCATCATTGAAATACCTTTTGATCAACCTTACGTTTTGCATTTTGATTACCTGAAAATGTTTACACGCTTCAATGAAAAAAAAAACAACAAGTAAAATACGTTTCTACTCATCACTTTACTCTTACTCCTTTTACCAAACAACGGTAAGTGTAGACCATTATTTGTTTGTTTTTTGTTTCTTTTTTGTCTCTGAATTATTTTGAATGGGAAATCAACAACATACCAGACAGTACCAAATGATTATTTATTCAAATAATTGACAAAAACAAGAGCTTTTATTTTATTCCTTAATTTTGTTTAGTTATTCAGAACTAAGATGTTTTACAAAACTTTGAAATTCCTTTCGAGACATGCATGTTTTATTTACCTTTATTAAAATAATGTGTCAAATCATAAAAAATTCTGAAGAAAAAGTATTTTTAAGAAGATTAGATCATGCTTGCTTAATTTAATCATTTGGGTTTAGCGTGCTGAAACTAATTTGTGACTCAGAAAGTTTTATTGCATTTTAATTCCTTTGTTCTTCCACCATGCTACTTTCCATGTTGGATATAATCGTTTTCCTTCATTTTCTATTTCATTTTGTAACCCCCTTTTTCTGATTAGAATTCTTAATCGAATAAATAATGGATTACATTTAAATGCTCAAACTTTGAATTGCAATGTCCTCTTGTTTGGAAATAACTTAATATAAATACTTAAAATAAATTAAACATAAAACACAAATGTATATTGTCCGAATCAATTTTAAAAGTCTAATTTCATTGTTTTGTTGACGTAAATCATAAATTAACATGCAACATTTGAGCTTTGTATAACCTATCTTGATTGTTCATACGTTCTATTCCAAGTCAACTTTCAAGAACTGAAAAGCTTTGAATTGATTTTTGAAATAACGATTGACTATGTAAGATATATACAAAATGTAATTTATGAAATCGTCTCAAAAAAGATAACATTGTTTGTTTGCTTTAAGGCTTTGAATGTTGACTCGATAAAAGGAAGTCAGCTGTAATAAATCTCCCATTGCATAAGATAGTTTGATTTTCTTAAACCCTGTTCTTAAGTCTGATAGTAAAAAATTCGTTTCATGACTACACCTTTAATAGGTATATCTTTTTAAATCGTGTATTTGCTAAGAATTATTATTAAAATTGATTTAATATTTCATCATTGATATGAATGAAAATATATAATAATTGTGTTCGGGCATAAGGGCTTGTCTGATACATATTCGCTAAGCTGTGAAAATAATACAAAATTGTGATTCTTGCATGCATTTTATTACTATAATTAACTATGGTGTTACAAATTTCCTTCATGATTTGTTGTTCCCATATAAAAAAAAAGATCATCAATGTTATTTTACGATTATTAAGGTTCATAACAATCTAAAGATATAAACTGGGAGAAAAACTATGCATTGAAAAAAACTAATAGATCTCTCTTTGAATAATGTCGATTTATTTTCTCTACGTAAGACTTGTTGGTTCATGATGTAAAATGACTGTTGTCTACTTACATTTAGAAATTTTGGTGTTAAAAACGAAAATGACTATAATTGTCTATAAATCTAAAATGTATGTTGACTTCACAAATGATTGTTGACTATATAATGTTATACGACTGTTGGCTATCAATTTAAAATGATTATCGACTACATAATGTTATATGACTGTTGTCTTTTATATTAGAAATTAATTTATATATGAGTAGTAATGAATAATTTAATTTTACTTAATTTTTCATTAAGTATGGATTAGGTATGAATAACTGCACTGAATAAAGCTCTTTAAAAGCTGACTTTTTGTTAAAAAATATTCATATTAAAAGATACATATTTTTATTTGGATTTTTTAAAGAAAATATTTTCATAGTACTAAGAATTAATTAAATATCAATTAAACAATAGCTTTCAAAGACTTTTCATGATCATAAAGCAAGAAAAGTCACGAAATATAACCATATTCTTCGATTGCAAGACTGAAATGAATTTTTAAGATACTTTCAGGAATTTAATAATAATTTTATAATTCAAATTATAAATTGTTAAATTATATCATTAAGAAAATTTTTAGTTTCAAGATATCTTTAAAATATCCTCCATATGCTGATAAACTTCTATCAGATATGTCTTTGTATAATTTTTTATGTACCATTTCGCTTCTTTTGTTTTTTGTAATAGCTTACTTATTCATATTCATTCATTTTCCAATTTTTTTACTGTTTGCTTGGCTGTTAATGCGAGAAATACGTTCATGTAAACACATTTATTATTTTTCTTTTAATCCGCCATGACCAAGGCCTGTAATAAATCTTTCAAACCTCTTCCAATTTATAACACTTCCTTCAAATTTTCGCTTTCCGTTCATTTTTTCTTCTTGATGTCTCTGTATCAAACAAAGACATGTTTATGTTCTTTAAAGATTGTTATTGACTATTCATCAAGTATTTCACTATCCATAAGATACCAAAGTAGACGTGTTTATTTTGAATATTCAATGAATTCTTTGATATTGTATATCATACCAACATCTATTTTATTAATGTCACTGTCATTCCTTCTTTGGATATGGATATTCATAAATATTGCTGGTGATGTTCAGCCCAACCCTGGACCTGCTTATACATCGGACATCTCCTCAGATTACAGTACATCATCTGATAATATGTCTTCATTACTAAACTTGCCAAATCACTTCTCTGTTGTTCACTATAATGTTCAAAGTATAATACATAAACTGGACTTACTTTCTTATGAGCTTCAATCATTTGATGTTTTATGCTTCACTGAAACATGGCTGTCTGACTCGCACCATTCTGATGACTTAAACTTCCGTTGCTTTCACCCAATAGTCAGAAGAGATAGGGAAAATGACAATCATGGTGGTGTAGCAATGTATATCAAAGATTCGTACCATTTCATTAGACGATATGACTTAGAACCAGTGGATATTGAATGTCTTTGGGTTGAGTTAAAACTGAAACATAATCATTCTATTCTTATTGGTACTTTCTATAGACCCCCAAACTCAAGTGTTGACTATTTTACTCGTATAGAAGATGCTATTGGTCTTGCTGTAGATTCGGGAATTTCGGATATTATTGTAACTGGGGACTTTAATCTAAATATCCTTCAACATTCAACATCACAAAAAATTACAAATCTTTGTCAACAATTTAGCATTACTCAACTTATTGACGAGCCTACACATTTTACTGAAACTTCATCATCTGTTATTGACCTTCTTTTTACAAACAGAAATGAGGCAATTGTTCTTTCTGGTGTTGGCGATCCATTTCTGTCAACACAGGAGCTTCGCTTCCATTGCCCAATATTTGCAATTTTCAAATTTCATAAACCCTTGCCAAAAAAGTATAAACGCCATATATGGAGATACAATGATGGTGACTATGATGGTTTCCGTCAAGAGTTATCGGTGTTTGATTGGAACTCGATAAAAAAAGAAAATGTTGATGAATTTACTTCTAATTTGACAAATGTTATATTGAATTTAGGGAAAAAGTATATTCCTAACAAATGTGTTACTATAAACGATCATGATAAACCCTGGATAACAAATGATATCAAACATAAAATTCGTCAAAGAAGAAGAGCCTATAGAAAAGCAAAACTTACTAACACTACTGTTCATTGGAATAAATTCCGTAGGTTAAGAAACCAAGTTGTTTCTTCTATAAAACAGGCAAAAGATCAATATATAGATTCTCTTTCAAACAAATTAAAAAATTCGGATCTTTCATCTAAAGATTGGTGGAAAATATTACGAGGTTTTATTTCTGATAAAAAGTCTGTTGGAATTCCCCCTTTATGTGATGATGTTTTAAATGAACTTGTCTATGATGACAGAAAAAAGTCAAATATTTTGAATACGTATTTTACAAGACAATCATTAATTAGTGGCTCTGACAAAGAAGTCCCTATGTTATCATCTGCTTCAGCTAATCCTCAATCTTTGGAGTCAATTACAATCTCCACCTCTGAAGTTGAAGATGCAATTAAATGTCTAAAAATTGGAAAAGCTTCAGGACCTGATGGTGTTGATAACAGACTTCTAAAGGAGTCCGTTGAACACGTAAAATTACCTCTTTGTGAATTATTTAATTCGAGTTTACAAAATTGTTATGTTCCATCATCTTGGAAAATTGCTAATGTATGTGCAGTTTATAAAAAAGGAGATCGTTCACTTGTGTCAAATTACAGGCCTGTATCCTTGTTATCAACAATAGAAAAGGTTTTTGAACGAATCATATTTAAGCATGTATTTAATTTCCTTAATCGTTCAAAGTTTTTTACTCCATTTCAATCGGGTTTTATTCCAGGCGATTCTACAGTAAATCAGCTTGTCTTTTTGTATGATACTTTTACTAAAGCTTTAGATGAAGGCCTTGAAGTAAGAGTTGTATTTTTTGATATAAGTAAAGCTTTTGATAAGGTGTGGCATAAGGGGCTTCTTTCTAAACTTCATCATGCAGGAATAAGAGGAAATCTTTTTAATTGGTTTTCTAGTTACCTCACTGATAGACAGCAGCGTGTGGTTTTACCTGGAAGTACTTCAGATCTTACCAATATGGAGGCTGGAGTCCCTCAGGGATCTAACTTAGGACCACTCTTGTTCCTTGTCTTTATAAATGATATTGTTACAGATATTAACTCAAAAATTAATCTTTTTGCAGATGATACAAGTTTGTATATGATTGTAAAGTCTCCAGTAGAAACAGCAACTCAAATGCAATTGGATATTGAAAAGATATCAAACTGGGCTAACAATTGGCTTGTGCAATTCAATCCTAATAAATCTGAGTCAATGGTAATTTCTAAAAAGATGAATAAACCACACCATCCTCCATTGTCTATGTCTAATGTAAGCATCCCTGTGGTTGAATCTCACAAACATCTGGGCTGTTTTCTTTCAGATGATGCTTCCTGGCATGAACATATTTCTTACATTAAAAACAAGGCTTGTTCACGAATAAATGTTATGAGACGTCTTAAGTATTTGCTTGATCGTAGATCATTGGAGGTTATATATTTTGCTTTTATTCGACCAGTTTTAGAATATTCTGATGTAGTTTGGGACAACTGTTCAAACTATGAAAAGGAAGAACACGAAAAGATACAGCATGATGCTGCAAGAATTGTAAGTGGATGCACTAAACTTGTTTCCATATCTGAGCTCTATCACGAAATATGCTGGGAAAGTCTTGCTGAGCGCCGTCGTAAACATAAATTAATTTTATTCTTTAAGATGATAAATGGGATTTCTCCTGAATATCTGTGTAATCTTGTTCCTAATACAGTAGGTGAAACAAGTCAGTATAATCTTCGTAACTCAACAAATCTCCAAATTATACCTACAAGAACTTCTCTATACGCTAATTCTTTTGTTCCTTCAACATTAAAAGAATGGAATGAGTTACCACTCAATGTAAGGAATGCAAACTCATTAAACAACTTTAAGTCTCTCCTAAATCAGGGAAGTAGCAAAAGCAATTCTTTATTCTATTACGGTGACAGGAAATATCAAATACTTCACACGCGACTCCGGAGAAATTGCAGCTCTCTCAATCAACATTTATTTTTAAAGAATATTGTTCAATCGCCCCTTTG
Organism: Ruditapes philippinarum; assembly: GCF_026571515.1. NCBI lineage: Eukaryota > Metazoa > Mollusca > Bivalvia > Venerida > Veneridae > Ruditapes > Ruditapes philippinarum. The sequence continues at coordinate 32,426 of NW_026852864.1, forward strand.
TCAGTGTGGTGAAATTGAGTCAACCTACCACTATTTTTATGAATGTCAAAGATTTGATAACATAAGATGTATTCTGTTTAATACAGTATCAAATATTATAGCTCCTTCATTAGAGATCATCTTGTTCGGAACGGAATCCAAATCAATTGAAGCAAATGAGATTATATTTTCTGCAGTTCATAAATATATCAAACTAAGTAAGAGGTTCGAAACATGATTTATTAATACATCTTGTACTCATTATCACAGTCGTTTTTCTTTACCATTAAATTTGTATTCTCCAGAACCAGCCAAAGCAAGTCAGTTCTTAATGTGCTAGGATAACGTTATATTTACAACTAATTCCCCCAATTTATTATATATGTCTGAATATGTATGTATCCTTAAGGGTTTTTTTTCTCTAACATATGTATATCTAATATATGTATATGAATTCATACACATTGTCTCAGTAGATTGATGCCATCACTTTGTTGTTAATTCAAAATAGAGTCGGAGAAGAACTATATAAGATTTTATATCTTTCGTTCTAATCCATTTCATCATTGTATATATTGAATGATTGTATTGTATGTACTGTGTATGATTATGAATAAAATATGTTTAAACTAATAGATCTCTAAAACTAAATTAGTGATGAATACAATTGTAAAATACTTGATAAAATGGTAAAATCGTTTACTTGATCAAACCGAGCATAAAAGATTTCCAGTTTCGCCGTTTTGGGTGATATTCAGGAATTCTGATTTCTATATTTTATCGTTAGCGTTGCTTGTGCCGTGTAGATGCAGATGCCGTAAAAAGTTGCCTCGTACATTTAATCGGAGATATTATATTTTCTATCCTTAAAGATCAATCAGCTCATCATTATCGTTTTGCTTGTGGTACATTCTGTTCCTTCTAGTTGATCGTTTTCTAGATTCCTACTTGAATACTGTATAATCAGCCTAATGATATGTTGCCTTTATTCTTAATTTGCTGTGATGTGCATGCTTTATCTCAAGTCCGTTTCTAACCATTGGAAAAATGCACAAATATCACTTTTTCTCCGGATTTTCATATTTGAATTATTTTGCTTGAACCAAAAATAAAAACTATCTCACTGTTCTTGTAATCTTTAAAATAAATGTTCGTCTTAAAATCTATAAGATCTCTTTCTCATAAAAATCAAATATTGGATATTTCTATTCAATAAATGTGTATAAAAGGATAATAATTATTAAGATATCGAATAATTTCTTCGCTTAAGTGCCGCTTATACGAGGAATTGATAGTAAGACAAATCTTCTAATGCTTTGAAAAGTCTTACTCGTAGAAATTTTATACCTGGAAGACACTGAAAATATATGTATTATTCTTGCGAAGGGGAATAGTAAAAAACAGTTCTAGACAAAATTAATTACAATGTTTAATTACGTAAATGATGCATATTTTATGTCAAAATAACCTTCCGAGAAAATAATTCATTGATTGAATCACCAGTTCTTGAATAGAATATTCTAATACAATAACTCTACCTTAACCTTGATCAAGATGTCAAATTTGGTCTAAAAGTTAATGAACAAATGATCTTTTTGTTTGATAAAGTTAAAGCAATTTAAACAGATACGATATTAATTTATACCAAATAAAATTTCAAAAACTTATAATAATTTCAAAATTTTTGTAAAGGTTTAAGTTTGTAATCAATATTTCAGGTGTTATTCCATGGCGTTTTTTTTTCAATTTTCATTATGATATTACAATGCTCTGAAATAAAACAAAACACACTATTTCTACATTTGTATTGAAATGCAATTACAAATTATATGCGTCATAAGCACACAGATACATACATGTACATAATTAAATATGAAAGGTTTAAGTCTTTGTAAAATAAACAATTGTATGCTTTTGGGATATATGCATAGTCAACAATCATAAAAACACCTTTAATTGTTTAACAATCATTTAAATATAAATATGTTATTACTTTGCAAAGGAAAGTTTAATATCAAATGCTCATGTCAGAGATAAATAAATAATGAAAAAAATATCACACGAAAATAATTTATGAAAATCGAAATTGGTTTGTCCTTAAATTCGACAAAATGAATATAATATTAACTACTTACAGCCGAAAACTTATTATTTTCTATGAACATTAATACATTTTTTAATAAAAACATCAAAAGATAATAACACAGACATCTGTAATCCAGAAAAGCGTATCAAACAAACTCAACTGGATATTGGCACTGGAAGTAGCAAACGTGCTACTAGACTTTCAAGATAATCCATTTACCACCTGATTAAAAGAGCTGCACAGTTTGTGATTGTATTTCTAGACAATTATATATAATGAACATTTATGAAGTGTTAACAAGCTCTCAAATTTCTACCTGAATCCATGTTACGTAAATTTGAGATAAATCAAGCAATATGAACATCTGTGTATGTTTTCAAATGAAAAGCCAGTTTCATGTGTAAATAAATAGCACACATTCTGCTGATTATTGCACAGGAATGTCATTTTGAACTACATGATGAAAATTTTGCATTTTTATAACATTAAAACGTCACTTAATGATAAATTTAAGAATTTTGTATATTCAAAATCAAAATGAACAAGAGCAATATCTTGTAAGTAAGTATTAAATGATTGAATCATGCTGCGCTATGAAGAGGCACGGAGTGTCCACAAACTGAGGGCTATTTTGAATCTTTGAAGCAAATGAAATCGATTTAACTAAATGTATCACAAAACAACGAAAATATACATTTGAGTGTTTTCATTCACTTTATTATTCGATTAAAAGAATATATCAAGAAGTTTTTTAACATGACACATTCATGATTGATTTTACTTTTTTCATGGAAAATTTCTGTAAGTTAAAAAACTAATAATAATTCCATGGCTGAACATTATAAACATATGCCTTTTCAAAATATATGTTTCTTAACCGAGTTCAGCTTTACAGAAGCTGTTGATGTAAATTTAACTGAAGACATGAACCTCTTTATCTCGAAACATGTAAAACTAAATTATGGTATTATTAACATTGATGTTAGAAATAACAGACTATTATCTCAGTGATTTATTTCACAGCAAACATGAAATATTCAAATAAAACGCTTTGAGCAAATCTTAGACATCATTCCAATAATCTTAATTTTCAAGGATCTTGACAACCACTTTAAGTTTTTCTTGAATATTTACTGTTTCGTCAAGGTTATTGCAAAATCCGTTTATTGCATAAAAAAGCTATTTTTATCATTGCTTTGTAACGAGTTATTGTTCATTTAAAAAGTGTATCAAGGAAATTCATTCACATTAAGTAAATTTTGATTTAAGGAAAGAACAAGAAGACACTGTTTAAGCCAATGTAAAATCAACTGGAAATCAGGATAAGTTGAGACCAATTTTGGCCATGGGTCATGAGCTGAACAAACTTGACAGAAGTCCTTAAGAAGAATGCAGTAATGATTATTAACACATAAAACATTTATGATGTGTTAGCCAGCTCTAAAATATGTACATGAATTCAAAAATATTACTATCGACAATAGATAAAGTTATCCAGGATGTTTTTAAAAAACATTATATTTTATTTCTTTTTAATATTCAGAGAAAAAAATAAGCTGGTGCCTTTTCAGTGCAGTTCTACATTTAAAGACATAGCATAATTGTATAATTTTATGTTAACAATTTCACTTTGTTCATAAAACTTGTTTTACATGTCATAAATGTGTACAAAAATACTAGGAGATAGTGAAAAATATTGTAAAGCACGTTTGTTTTACAAGCAATCACAGCCATAACTGCATTTGTTCAATTTTGCTGATATATTTAGAAAAGCTGATAAGCTATATTTACAAAGTGTCAGACAGAAACCACTTACGTCATGCAAAACATTATACAGATGTAAACATGATTGGTGTATGTTTAACGTTAAATTACATGGGACAATCTTATTGTCTAAGTGGCTTAACAGATGGTATTTTTAGAATTCTGTATATGGGTGTGTGTGATTGGATAGCTTATATTTTACATTATTAAAAATATATATATAGCTCTGTTTTTATATGTGTATTTAGTGTTACGTCATCAACGTATTAGATTTTAAATCTACAACGTTTGAATATATGTATACTTATGTGAATTATTGATGAATTTGTATATCATAATGGCTGGCAATTGCAAGCGTTACGAAGACAACTATACTTAAGTTATTATTTTTTATAGTCCGACGACTTTAATGCTTTACTGAGACAGAAGACCAAGTCCGTTCATATTTTCAAGTACGAGCGCGCTCAGTCGATATCTGTTAGTGGTACAGTTACTTAATATCAAACAAAACCTCCTTCGTGATATGTAAGTACAGTTACACGCAGCATCATTCAATTTAGCTGTAAATATTTTCAGATTCATGGGCACTATTTTTAAAACGATAATTTAAACGAAATGTGAGGAGTTAATAGGAATGTCTTGATATTATATCAAGGGTCCTCAGAATATATAACATGATTGAAATTAATTACAAATGTTCACGTTCGCTCAAACTTCACAAAGACATTGTTGTTGGGTAGCAGATGACCCCTTTTAAATTTTGGATTGAGGACTCAAAGGTCAATGTCACTTTGATTTAGTATGCCACAACGATTTCCAAGCAACATTTCATGTAACTTGTGGCATGTTGAAAATGGGCATAAATGTTTAACAAACATCTTTTGTCACAGATTTATTTACACTGTGTTTTGAGAATATAGTTAAGAATGCATAGATAGATTTCAAGAAACATTTCCAAGAATTTGTTTTCATAAAAAAGATAACCTATTAAATACCTGCAAACAATTATACCTGTTAAACAATGTTCATTGCTTGGAGCGTTCAAGGTAAAATAGGAAGAAAAGTACGATATAATTTCCACCTGTTTAGACACTCATTAGGAAGCATGATAAGAACAATTGTGTGAATGACCGCCTTATCACTTCACTTTAACATCAATGTTAAAATGTTAAATAAACAGCAAGAAAATGTCATTATCATAAAATACCGTTTTACAATATGGTTCAACATGTAGATAATTACCGAACTTTTTCACTATAATTATTCTTTAGGTAAGTGCCAGATATCAATCAATTTATCAATCATATCCGACTGTTGCTCTTATATAAATACAAGAATACCATACAACAATGAAAATAAAACGATTTTTTACGATTTCAAGATTATCGAAAATGTGAATCAACTATAATAATAAGATTGTATCGCTAATTTTCGCGATTATCTCCTTTTGTTTTGTTTTTAATAGAGATTAGGATTATTTTATTGATAAATAGTTATTGGGTTTTCATTTTATAACGGTACATTGTTAAAGGATTTGTATTTTCATCTGCTAATGATGTATAACTTTTGTAATTATCTAGATGATGCTTGAAATGACTGATGTATTGCTTCTACTGTATTCTAGTAGTTTAGAATGTACTAGTAACTTTCAGCTAGACTAATCGATGATGATATATATTGCTAGTATTTTGTCACTGTGATCATTCTTAAAACTTTTCTGAAAAAAATTCTAAAAAATTGATATAAAATTGTATTTGAAAGTGTGTTAAAAGGTAATGTTAGTAAACTTAAATTTGTTAAAGGTGAAAGAGGATTAAAATAAAAGTGAAAAAAGACAACTGCATTGTTATGCTTAGTTAAAGACATTGATAAAAAGATAACGTTAATGGAATATAGCCCAGGATTTGAAACACATAATTATTGCTCTCCCACAGATATTAAAGGAAACTTTAAAACAATCATCAAAGATTTATCTAACATCATCAAAATGTATAGGAGAAATGTCATGAACTCTGCATTACTTCAGGCATGAAAGGGCACCCGAGTAAAACCACATATGTTCCGTAAGCTAGCTAGATAGCTTCCTCAAATGAAAGAATCCCACAAAGTCCCCGGTGGGATTCGAACCCACAGAGCCAATGTTTCTTAAATTTAAAGTACTAAATTTAATATGAACAAACGCCTGATGCTAAGAAATGTTTATAATTTAAACAATAATCATAGCTCTTGTATAGTCGTGTAACAGAAAATACTTTTTTAAACATTAATATTCAATTACGGTTTAATATGTCCTGATTATTCTTAAAAATCAACAATTTCTTGGATTGTCGTGAAAATAAATTTAGCAATCCATGCGACATTTTCTGCGATATTAGCATGATGAATTCGTATATGAGTTTCTGAATACAGAATGATTTTTAAAGTGTTTTGTAAGATCATTCTATTAGACATGATGAACGTGTGTTATGAAAAAAGGTCTGTAGTCCAAACCAATCGTACCCTGCCATATAGTTTCAATAAACTTTATGAGTAAGGACTGATACTTCACTTTTGCCAGCTATTCAATGATATTGTATGGCACTTATATGATAACGAACACATATGTCTATTTGCTGAATTGTTATCTATAAGCTTTCAATCCACAAAATATATGCTTTATTGTACGATTACATTCAAGTTTCTTGTACGTGTTCCACAATTATCGTAGATAAATTCATTGAAAGTTTAAGTAAAACACAGAAAACTTACGTAAATGTAATTTGGAATTAAAATTATTTATACAATTTCAATTATTATGGTTAATGTCAGTTGTTGTTTTTGTTGTTGTTTTTAAGGTTAAATTTCGAAACATTTTCCCCAATACATTGACTTGATATTTGTCTATTGGTTTTATAAATATTTATAACCGTACACATATATTTGAACTTTTTTAAGTTTGAAATAAATTCAATACCGAAAAAATTGACATAAGCATCGGTCTAGAAATAAATTTATCAGATAAAATACTATAAGTTCTTTTTCTAAAACGATAAATTTACTAAACATATGAAAACATTGCAAGATATTCACTGTTTTACTCTATACTCTTATTTGAAAACAAATGTTAGCGTAGACCATTGTTTCTTAACTCTCCGAATTCTTCTGGATAGGAAAGGAACATAAAATCAGTCAATGAAAAACTACAGTTATTTATTATAGAAATGACAAAAACGAAAGCTATTTGTTCCTTCCTCAATCTGTCCAATTACTAGGAACTAAGTTGTTTTGCAAACCATTAAATATAAATACAATTCCTCTTCTGTAAAGGGGAGAGATCTTTTTCATTTTTAAGCAAGGAAGACAAATATCTAAATGTTTCATTGAATCAAACTAATCTAATTTTATGACAAGACCTCTCTTAAAATGAAAACTTATTTATCTTGCAAGCATCCGATTGGTTTTCATTTTTTACTTCCGTTTGTCGGGAATGAAACATTATATCAGTCAGTGAAAAATAATATTTTTTATCATTATCATTTACAAAAAACATGAACTGTTAGTTTCTTCCTCAATCTTTTAACGAAAATGAATAAAACAGGATCATTTGATCTTAATCTGACTATGTCTTTGTTAACCAGAGACCGTGTGATGATATATACACTCAAGACGCACCGGTTGACGATATACACAAAAATGTCGAACTGTCTGACGTTATAGACACAAATGATGTTCCGGGCCAACGATATAGACACAGATGACGCATTGGGCCAACGATATAGACACTGATGACGTATCGGACCAACGATATAGACACAGATGACGTATCGGGCCAACGATATAGACAAAAATGACGTATCGGGCCAACGATATAGACACAGATGACGCATTGGGCCATCGATATATAGACACAGATAACGTATCGGGCAAACGTTATAGACACAGATGACGTATCGGGCAAACGTTATAGACACAGATGACGTATCGGGTCAACAATATAGACACAGATGACATATCGGGCCAACAATATAGACACAGATGACCTATCGGGCCAATAATATAGACACAGATAACGTATCGGGCAAACACTTTAGACATATAAGACGTATCGGGTTAACAATAAAGACACACATGACGTATCGGGTCAACGATATAGACACTGTTGACGTATCGGAACAACGATATAGACACATATGACATATCGGGTCAACGATATAGACACATATGACGTATTGGGCTAACGATATAGACACAGATAACGTATCGGGCAAACACTTTAGACATATATGACGTATCGGGTCAACAATAAAGACACACATGACGTATCGGGTCAACGATATAGACACAGATGACGTATCGGGCCAACGATATAGACACAGATGACGTATCGGGCCAACGATATAGACACAGATAACGTACATATCGGGGCAACGATATAGACACAGATGACGTATCGGGACAACGATATAGACACAGATGACGTATCGGGCCAACGATATAGACACAGATGACGTATCGGACCAACGATATAGACACAGATGACGTATCGGGTCAACAATAAAGACACGCATGACGTATTGGGGCAACAATATAGACACAGTTGACGTATCGGGACAACGATAAAGACACTGATGACGTATCGGGCAAACACTTTAGACATATATGACGTATCGGGTCAACAATAAAGGCAAACATGACATATCGGACCAACGATATAGACACAGATGACGTATCGGGTCAACAATAAAGACACACATGACGTATCGGGTCAACGATATAGACACAGTTGACGTATCGGGACAACGATATAGTGCCAACGAAATATACACATATGACGTACTGGACCAACAATATAGGTACAGATAATGCACAGGGCTGACAATAAAGACACACATGACTCACATTTTTACGACATAAACACAAATAACGTACCGGGAAGACAATAATTATAGACCCAAAATTACGAGCTGTCTGAAATACACAAAATATTTTCGAGGCTACGATTGAGCAACTACAATTTTTGACATCTGTTGTTACGATCGTATGAAGTTTTAACGAATAAATGATGTACATGAAAAATATGTTTAACACTATTTTAGCGCTAACGGTGAACGCAGATTTTTGTTGTTGTTGTTGTTTTCGGCTTAGGTGTATTGAAATAGCTTTTTACCTACATTTCAAACCAATGCGGTTGTTAGCTGTGAAACCTTCACCTGAATAAAGATGATGTCTACCATTGGTTTAAAGTGCAACAGTTATGAAATTAAGGGACATAAGTAATTTTATTTTTGATAATTTTTAAATTATAATATTTACACAATTTTGAATCCACTTTTTTAAATATATATGTCAAAACAGAACTTTCAAAATATATACAGCTTTTAGAATTCAAATTACAAGTACCAATCCTTTTTCTCCTACGAAATCTGGTAACTCGCACTAACACAGTTAAGGTCATATGGTGACTTTCATGTCATACTTGCTAAGTATGCTTAGCTGCCTTTCTGTGCATTATTTCAGACACTTGAGATGGCTTTTGATTAATCATCCATTTCATGACTAGCTTTGGCGCTATTCTAAATCTATGTGGCATTGATTATGTACTGAATTTGCATAGCTTCATACCGTTTTTAAATAAAATCGTAATGTAAAGAATTTAACCCGAGATATTAACCATTGAGTATTATCATATGCTTGTGTTCCTCGAACTCTTTTTAAGTTATATCATGCAAGTTTTGAAGTAGATTTTTATAAATTTATTTTTGTTTCCATTAAAACATTACAACATAAAGAATTATCATGTTATTATTAATTAAATGCAATGAAATGCAAAATCTTAAAATTCAATTTAAATTTAGTATCTTAAAACACTAATTACCTCCTAACATTAAGGCATGTTTTGTTAACCTTTTTTAAAATAATGTGTATAAATCAAAAAAATCTGTAAAAAATATTTATAAGAAGATTGGATCATGCATGCTTAATTTAATCATTTGAGTTAAGCGTGCTGAAACTAATTTCAAACATGTTTAGTTGTTATTCAGAAAGTGTAATTGCATTTTAATTCCCCTGTTCTTCTAGCATGCTTCATTACATGTGGAATATTATCATTATCTTCATTTTGTTTTTCATTTTGTATCCCTTTTTTCAAACTTTTTCTGATTAGAGAAATCTTAAATGATTGAATAAATGATTACTTCGAGATGGTTTGCCTTCACTGTCTTCGATGTAAATATGATAAACTTTAAAATAAAACACACATGATCATTTTATATTGAACGAATTAACTTTAAAAGAAAGATACATTTTATTGTTTAGGTGTGGTTGACCATAAACAACCAAGCAACATTTGAGCTTTCTTTTGCTTATTTTGATTATTCATATGTTTTTTTCCAACTAAACCTTTAAGAAAGAATAGACTTTGTTTATGGCCTATAATCTAAACTTCTTATATATGTATAAAGTCGTTTCTTTCAAGGTTTATAGTGTGCATAAATATAAAAGCTATTTAAATCCTTATAAATGTCTCAACATGTCTTTGTAATGTAAAATGATTATATGATTTGATTATGTGAACAATTTAGCATCAATATTATAAAACATAACCATTGGTTCAATATCTTTCTTTAATTTAAAACCTATTGATTCAAAATTATATTCCTTACATATTGAAATGTATCCAATTTCATATCTGAACAAAAATGTACATTTTATATTTCAAAAATGGTGCAGTAACCACATCAAATATAAATTGTGTTATTTTACGAAAAGAGTAAACAAAAGGAAATCTTGACCAATTTGAATTGAAATGTGTCTCAAAGTGCGAAATTTGAAATTCGTTACTTGATTTTAATTTTTTCCAAAAATACATATTGTCATTTGACTTTAATTTCAAATGTTCCGAAAATACGACAAACACTTTTCAGACTTGAAGCAAGTCAATAATGAGTCACAATAATATCTTCCCAAAAATAATCATCAAACGCATTATATCAATGGTAGGATACTACGTCATCGCGCACCTGCTAAATGCTCCCACTTGGACCATTTTTTCGTCGACTCGAAGGTAAAATGCAATTTTATTATAAGAAAACGTTAGAGTATTAAAAAATCATGTAGCGCACCAAAGAATGGCTACAGTACTTGAGATAATTGTAAAAAAGTTTATAGATTTATTGCCTTGTTTAGGCCTGAAAACGGGATAAGTGTTTTTCTCTGAATGCTCCCACTCGGACTTCTCCCGAAACATATATGAAATAAGGTTGAAAACCTTCTTTAAAATTATTTTTAACGTATTGGAACATAAACCGAGTCATGTATACCCATTATTTCTTTATTATTTTCAAATATTTCTATTCAAAAGTCAGTCTTTTAAAGTTTTTTTTTATGAAAATGGAAAATGCTCCCACTCGGACTCGATTTCAGAGATGCTCCCACTCGGACCCAAATTTATACATTTTGAAAGCACATTGCTGTGTTAGCTTTTATGGATTATTCTCACAATTTTAACACCATTTTGTCAATGACTACTGTGCTGGGCAACATTAACTTTTCATTCTTTTTACAGAGATCACTTCTTTGATTCTGTAGAATGACGTCGTTGGGCAGGAACAAGGTGCCATGGCAAAGTTTCAACTGACAGGATCACTATACAAAAAGGTGCACTTGGCTTGTGTTGCATCCGAAGGGAAAATTCAAAATTATTGCCAACAACAAGCTAGGACAGTAAAACTTTAAATCGGCAGTTTAGATCTCAAGAATAAAGTCTTGTTTAGATGTTAAAAAATTGTGGTGTTTTACAAAGAAGTCATTATACATTGTTGAGTACCATACCGGATTAAGATTCTGTTGGACTCGTGCACATATTAGAGGCCAGCATTTATTCAATAATTGCTGACTTTAATGTCTTGTTAATTATTTAAAACCCAATGGTTTGCGTGTATGTTAAACTTGTGATTTAGGTTTAATTAAAACAGCATAATGGTAAGTTTATGAACATAAAGAAGTCAATATCTATCGGTTGATTTGAATAGTTTATTAAAGAACAACATGTAAATCATTTTTGTCATGAACTGGTTAAAAATTCAATGTAATGCCATACTACGGCGTCATAATTATTAACAACTTTGACAATTTTAAGTATGAAAGTTATCATGTGTACGTATTTTTACCTAAATAAAACAATAAAAAAATACGAAAACAAAGATCATAGTTATTTCTTTATCACAGTCTTTACCATATTTTGGTAATTAAAGATCATGTAAGTTATATTTCAGGCTGTTACCAATTGAAATTGTCTATATGTATTAATATTTATGGTACTAAAACAATTTTCAAACATAAAGGAATATGTAAAATACGTACTGCAAATGCTTGTCCACATTATATGTAATCATTAAAATATACATGTATGCATAATGCATTCATTTCTTTTTGAAAGATTCAACTTACACTTAATAGAAAATATATTTCTAATTACCTCCTTTTATGAAATGTAAATTCGGTATTATCTTTACAAAAAATGCTTTTCGGAACATACAATATTGATAAATCTTCATTTGAGCATCACATTTATGAATAAAATCATAGAAAAAGGATTTCAGGATATTTGAATGACGTTAAAATAATAACAATAATACAAGAACGAATCACAGACAGCAAAATCCCCCGCCATAAGGAGGAAGTACATTTCAAAGGGGAAGTAACCCTTACATACGTGAAAAAATCCAAGTAATGATACTCGTGAAAATTAATGAAAAGTTATAGCCTAGACATAATAAATCATAACAAAAATAACACTCCCATGAAAAAAACCAAAGGAAAACAACAAAGAAGCATTAAGTGAACACGTCTGGTCCTTATGCTCTGCTATTCACTTCTATTAAACATGTTCAATATAAAGTTTTAAGTTTATATCTCAAATACCTTTAGAGGTATGGTCCTTGCAAACTAATGATAGTGAATACAAAGAGCAATAACTCCAAAACTGGAGAGTTGTCATTCTTGTTCGCGGTATTTTACTTTAATGAAATCTATTATCCAGTAAAATTTCAGATGAATTGATCCTTTATGACACATTGTCCAAAAATTAACGCAAAAAACTGAACAAAAGACAATTACTTCAAAGAACTATTGTTCTTGTGTTTTCTAAAGTATTCCTCCTCAATGAGATAATATATATAATATCCACAGTTGGTATCTAAAATATTTGCTCCAGCTTTGCCGTGCCAAGATGTACGTCCTGCCATGTGCTTCCTTACGTCGCAATGTGGTTTATACCTTTTCCCATACTGGTCACAAATACAAATACTTTCTGCAAAACAAAACGTTATTACATTTTTAAAAATTATAAACAATTTGTTTCTTATTTAAGCGACTCATTTAAACGAGGAATTGTTTCAACACAACTTTTTTCCCTTATACTAATCCTCTAAGAAGACTTATTTACGAGACTGTTTAGTAATTTAAATATTAGTATCGTATTTTAAAAATGCTGTTTCATTGAATTATTACTGATTATATGAATATATGAACGTGAATATAAAGATATTTTGAAAAAAATAATAATATCTAAAGACAGCAATGTGCTTTCAAAATTTGTATATATTTAGGTCCGATTGGGAGCATCTCTGAAATCGAGTCCGAGTGGGAGCATTTACCATTTTTATAAAAAAAACTTTAAAAGACTGACTTTTGAATAGAAACATTTGAAACTAATATAGAATAATATAGGTATACATGACTCGGTTTATGTTCCGGTACGTTAAAAATAATTTTAAAGAAGGTTTTAAACCTTATTTCATATATGTTTCTGGAGAAGTCCGAGTGGGAGCATTCAGAGAAAAACACTTATCCCGTTTTCAGGCCTAAACCAGTCAATAAATCTATAAACTTTTTTTACAATTATCTCAAGTACTGTAGCCATTCTTTGGTGCGCTACATGATTTTTTAATACTGTTACGTTTTCTTATAATAAAATTGTATTTTACCTTTGAGTCGACGAAAAAATGGTCCAAGTGGGAGCATTCAGCAGGTGCACGATGACGTAGTATCCTACCATTGTATATTGTAAGATAACTTTTATTTCCCCTGATATCTTTAACAGTTCACAATAGGGTATATGGAGAAATATATTTACCTGCTAAACTACACTTAGAATTAAATCAGTAAAGATCTGTTAAGTTTAAGTGCTTGTTTAGAACTGTTTTTTACAATTTTGGAAGACGATTTTTATTTTTATTACTTTTCGGGTTTGATACTATACATAACGATTGATTAAGCAAGCGATCTGATTTATGAAATTGCTACAGGCTTAGTCGCTGCTTTGAATATAATCCTGAAATAAGAAAAATGACTGTAGTTTATTTTAAAAAGAATGTTCGTATCCTAAAAAATCTAAAATCATTTCTGAGGAAGAATAAAATTGAATAAATCTCCGTTGAATAAAAGTGAATGAAAGGATGATAATTATTACTAAGATATCGAATATCTTTGCTAACTTACATCTGCTAAAGTACAGTTTATACAAGGACAAATCTTCTAATACTTTGAGTAGTCTTACAAGTACAAATTTTATCCTTTGAAGACACTGAAATAAATGTATTATTCTTGCTGAAGGGAACAGTTAAACATATATTTCTATAAAGAAAAGTGATTAAATTGTTTGATGTACGTATTGGATGTATATTATTATATTTCCGATAAAAAAGAATTTGAATATTGAACCACCTGTTCTTGAATAAAATATTCTAATACAATATTTTTACCTTTTCTGGACGAAACTGTCAAATTAGTCTAAAAGTTAATGCACAAATGGACTTTAATCTTATTTGAATAAAATACATGTAAATAATTTTTAACAGACACAATATTAAAGTATACCAATTAACATTTCAAGGAAATGTAATCATTTTGATATTTATTTAAAGGTTTAAGTCTGGCATTAATTTTTAGGTCATTTCCAATTGTGTTCTTAATTTTATTTGGAATTTATAATTTACAATGCTCTAATATAAAAATAAAAACTGTTTATTTCCAAAGTGCGATAAAAAGAAAATTATATATTAATAAGAATATTAAATACATTTGTAATATGCTGCAATAACATATTATGTTTGTCATAAGCATAGAGATGCATAAATGCCATTATTAAATATATAATGTTTACGTCTTGTAACATAAACAATTATGTGCTTATGGTATCTAAGCATGGTAAACAATCATGAAAACATCTTAAAATGTTAAACGGTAATTAGACTACCATTATTTCATTACTGTTAATGCTCATGTAAGAGAAACAGAACAATGATAAAAATAACACTAAAATAATTTATGAAAATCGTAATTTGTTTGACAAAATGAATATAACTATAACTACTGATAAACGAAAACTAATTATTTTCTACAAACATAAATATTTGCAGATAAAAATATCAAAGGATTTTAAAACGAACACCTGTAGTCATCAAGAAAGGTGGATCAGACAAAATCAACTGGATGTTGGCACTGGAAGTGGCAAACGTGCTATCAAAGACTAAATTAGACTTTGATGATAACCATTTTACACCTAATTAAAAGAGCTGCACAGTTTGTGATTGTATTATTTCAAGACAATAATAAATAATGAACAGTTATGATGTGTTATGTGTTATGTTAACAAGGTCTCAAATCTCTACCTGAAAGCAGAAAATATAACTCTTGATTTTAAATAAATCAAAAAACATTCTACAGATGTTTTCAAAATAAAAAGCCGTTTTCATGTTTAAATAAATATCACCAATTCTGTTCATGGTTTCCTTCCTAACACAAAAATTGTGTACATGTCAAGTTGGTCGAAATGACAAAATTGTTGTATTTTAATTACATCAAAAGGTCAATAAAAGAAACATTTACGTTCTTTTATGAATAAAAAAAGCGCCACATGTTGTCAATAGGTAAAACGAGTAGGTACGAAACATCCATTAAATGCCCTTTTGCATCCCTTTTTTAACAAATTTAGTCAATAAAGCAAAGTGTATAAAAAACAATACAGTTGTGTTATTTTTTCTTGTTTTTTTTTCTACTTTAAAATTCTTTTAAAAAGACAAATCTATTGTCATAAATGAAGCATAATGTGTCGGTTTCCTTTATTTCTTAGTGTATTATCTGTTATTTTTATTTGTTAAACAAAAATCATATGTCTATTCAAAATAAATAATAAAGCCTGTACCCGTGTAGTAATAATGTTTTATTTGTAACTAAGTTATTTGCTGTTGCTGTTGTTCTAGCTTTCTTAATCTGTTTATTTGAATTTCACTAAAGACATGAACCTCTTTATCTCAAACCTTGTAAGATATAAAATGGTATTAACCTTGATGTTAGAAATAACAAGCACTTATTTCAGTGATTTAATCAATCGAAAACATGAAATACTCCAGAAATACGCCTTAAGCAAATTTTATACATCATTGTAGTACAAGATTTATTAATATGTAAATCTTCCAGAATCTTTATAAAAACAACTTTAAGAGGTTTTTTTTTCTTGAATATGCACTGTTAAATCAAGATTATTAATGCTGAATCTGTTTTTTGTTTAACAAGAAACCATTTCCATCATTGCCTTGTTAATTGTTAATTTAAAAGTGCATCAAGAAAAATAAAATAGTGAGAAACAGAATCCCTAAAGAAAGCCCAACACGGCAAAATTGTAAAATGTTGCAGGCTCGGTTTGATTGAGCCTGTTCATGGACGGTACTGGAGAGTGCAAGTTAACGTCCACGCCCCCTAGCACCGGCTTAAGCAGAATTCAACATTTAAACACACAAAAGGTGAAATTTGGATTTAGAAACATCCGCAGATGTGTACATACGGCGGTTATCATGGAACCTTCAATCTGACACAGTAGTGTAATTCCATGACAAGCGGCGTATGGTCCCGAAGTAAAAGAATGCGTGTGCCCTAAACGAGAAAACAATGGGCGGAACTAAATAAAATGGAATTTTGAAAGGGGGTCTGAGGTTATGAAGCCTGCATATCACAGACAAGACGTCAAAAGACAAATTTAAAAAGCAGACAACATATCCTAAGGGTGATTATACAGTATTCATGTGGGAATACTGGAACCACCCAAATTGAAAAAGGCCAATTACAAGAAACTAAAAATACCATCTAAAATGTATACACAACAATAATGTCGTGCTGAACGATCTTCAAGGATCGAAAATAAATGTATGGAGAGACTTTTTACAGCCGCCACACGGCACAAATAACACAAGTCATCTGTATTTTAAGTATTTAAAGCACTTTTTTAATTAAGGAAAGAACATGTATATATGTGGCTGTCTTTAAAATGATATTACTTTAACATTAAAAAAGAAATGTAATAACTGTTTTCAATTCAATATTTTGTATCACAATAACAATCAACGATAATAAACATTTAACATCAGTGTTTCTGTCGCGAATATATATATCACAGAAAATGGAACTTTGTAAATAAAAATTTACACCATTAATCAAGAAAGCTGTTTTAACGGTTGCCTTAATAAGTTTTAAAAACTTATCTTATCAAACAATTGGAATTTAAATATAAAAATGAGCTATTTAAATTTGCGTTTAATTGGTGTAGTATCTCATTGTTATAAGAATTGTTGACAATAAAACATCTCAGAATAAACCAGTGAGATAGAAACTAAAATTAATGCATCCTTTACACAAATAGCACACAAAAATAATGTCATAAATAATTTTGATGATTAACGAACAAATTTATGTCTTGTTCACGTAGGTGATACTAATTTATTTAAAAACTATTGAAATTGTAAAGAAATAACTTCTTTTTCCTATTGACGTAAAACCATATTTATTTTCATTTTTATTGCATATAAAACCTATTCTATAGTTTTAGAACTAGGTCGATATAGTTTTATCGCAATTCGAATTTAAGAGAAAAATTCCTAAGCAAGTATATTAGACGATCAATTGATTTCAGATTTTATATAAGAGTTTCAATAAGATAACTGAAGGTTTTACAGGTATAGGTACAGTTAATGAGTTTAGTTTCCTTTTCTATATTCATTATTTGCAATGCCTGACGAATAATACGTCAGTGATATATTTAAAATTGTGTAAGCAAAACCAAAGATTGACCTAAATGTAATAAATTCATGAAAATACAAACAGTATTCATACGTTTGTTGACATACTAACAAATACTGTAACCGAAAGGTAATATAATTTGTAAACCGCCTAAAGTCAGTGCAGGCAGTCTATATGTCCGTGCAGTTTTACAAACTATGGTTTACAAGATCAACAAGGAAAAGTGGCATTCAATGAACGCAACTCACACACTACCCAGCAACAAGGACCAACGGCCAGGAGACCAGGAGGACGCCAAACAAATAACAAATTTAAACTTTCATCTTGAAACTTTCTCCCCTACCCTCTCTTAAAAAAATACAGAACTATAATGAAAGCTATATGTTTACTTAAAACATTCAGTATAAAGTTAGAATTGTGGTAGATTGATTAAGTAAGTAGTACATTTTACTAATTATAAGAACCGTCAAATTAAAAGCTAATCAAGCAAAATGAAGCAAAAAAACTTTTTAGTGAACGACGATATGTAATCTTGTAATCCAAACTAAAGATATGAAAGTGTTAAATCATGCTTCCTTTACCTCCACCAAACAACAATAAGCTAAATACAAATTTCTTCCTCACATGTGCTCTCATTAGCTAATAATGTAGATCATTAAAAACGTATTTTGTTATACTTTTTATAAAGACTTAATCCTTTTCTAGTTAATTTGCATCTGGAAGTTGGCTTTAGAAAACGCATTTAAAAATCGGTATGCGTAAGCTTTTTAGAACGCGGCAATTTGAAAACTTATAACTATTCTATTCAGGCGAATCTCAGGCGTCTATTGTTATTGGAATTATTATAACAATTGCATTTATTATCCCCCGCCGATAGATCGGGGGATATTGTTTTGGCGTTGTCCGTCCGTCTGTCCGTCCATCCGTCCGTCAATCCGTCTGTCCGAATTTCGTTTCCGGGCTAGTTCTCTGCCACTACTGGCTGGAATTCAATGAAACTTTATGGGAATCATCAATATCAAGAGGAGGTGCGCATATCGTCAGCTTGTTCCAGTCAGACCTTTTAACTCAGAGGTATGGCCCTTGATTAGTTTTGCTTTATGCTTATAGAGCAAAAATCGTTTCCGCACTACTTCTCTGCAACTACTGGCTGGAATTCAATGAAATTTTATGGGAACCTTTAATACCAAGAGGAGATGCGCATATCGTCGCATTGTTCCGGTCAGACACTTTAACTCAGAGTTATGGCCCTTGATTAGTTATGCAGTCTGCATATAGAGCAAAAATCGTTTCCGCGCTACTTCTCTGCAACTACTGGTTGGAATTCAACGAAACTTTATGGGAACCTTCAATACCAAGAGGAAATGCGCATATAGTCGCCTTGTTTTGGTCAGACACTTTAACTCAGAGTTATGGCTCTTGATTAGTTATGTAGTACGCATATAGGGCCAACTTTATGGAACCTTCAAAAACAAGAGGAGATGCGCATATCATCGCCTTGTTCCAGTCAGACACTAACTCGGAGTTATGGCCCTTGATTAATTATGCAGTATGCATATAGAGCTACTTCTCTGAACTACTTGCTGGAATTTGATTAAACTTTATAGGAACTATTAATACTAAGATGAGATGTTCATACTTTGTTGCCTTGTTCAGACCAGATCCTTCATTACAGAGTTATAGCCCTTGATTAGTTATGTAGTATACATATAGAGCAATATGGCTATTTCTTTGCAACTGCTGTATTGATTTCAACAAAACTTTATGGGAACCATAGATACAAAAAGGCAATTTACCTCTCATTGCCATGTCCAGATATTACTATTTAACACTAAGGCTCTGTTATTGCCCTGAATATTTATTATGTACTAAGAATATTACTGTTTACGCCATGGTCAATATATAAATAAAGCCTTATGTCTTCAGTTGTTGTGTTAGTAATAACCAGTACTCGGCGGGGGATATAAATTCAACGAATTTGCGTGTTATTATTGTTTTATGCTTTTCTCCATTTTCTCCGTTGAATGACTTCTATGCGATCCTAAATACACGAACGGGAGGTAAATTACAGATAATTAGATCAGACTTGAAAAAAACCTGGATGTTAAACACCGTATTATGAGCTAATACATTCCAGTAATAATTATCCTCCAGTTCTTACAGTGAGGGTAATATTTTAATATTTCAATATATATGCTTAAGCACATCATATTATAGATACAATGCGATATATTAACAAGATAATATTTATTCAATATTGTTGAAAGACAATTTTCAAACGTTAGTATGTGAATCATAGAACTGGTATGTGAATCAGAGAACGTGAAACTTTGTTCACTAACTTAAAGTTTACACCATGAATAAGAATGCAGGGAATGTATAATCGACCTAAGCTAATATAAAGAAGATTATCATGATTTTACTTTAATTACTCCATTTGTGTTGGTAAAAGGTCTTCTTAATATGAGGTATATCTTACACAAACTCATAGTATAATAGGTAATAAAAATACTTTTGCTCCTCAAGTTTTCAAGTTTGGTATCACATAAAAATATTGAATGGTCAACCTTCAGGAATTAAAATCGAATTGTCTCACTTTAGGCCAAATTACAGTATGAAACATTTAAAGTTACGTTTTACGCTTAAGATGTTGCACTTACTTTCATATGAACAGACACAACACTTCCTATGCCAAAAAATAGCTGTTACGTTTTGGGTTTTCTAATAAATATAGTTTATTTAGATATCAATTTTGCTATGCATTATCAATTTTAAGTTGTTATTTTTTGGGGGTTTTTTTTACCTGAAGAAGTTATACATGTAGTACTTCTTTTAGCAGAAAAAAAAACGATTAAAACAGACAGATGCAACATTTGCACCTATTTATCTAAAATATAACTTTTTAGGGGACAAAACAACATAGATTAAGTAATATATGACCTAATAAAAAAAATATCAATCATAAATTGCGCACGCTGGCCGTCTTTGTAATTAAAATTATTAAAAAAAATTAATAAGTGACAAAGATTTAATAATAATAATATTATTGAATGAATTATAAAGTATATCGCAAGATTGGTATTTATTTGCTTTTGGCCGCTGGAAAGAAGTTCAACAAACTTTGGAATGTTCGGTCTTTTTCGAAAGTATTATTTTATATAATATAGTATAAAATTCTTAAATCTTCATTTAATTCGCATTCTAAAAGAAAATGAAATTCGTCTTCAAGTGTGTTACATAAGATAGCATTTGCGTTCATTTCTTGGAAATGGATGCGGTTTATGCCATCTGCCTGTTTCTATATACAATCTGTGTGACGATAATATAAGTACTTACATGTACTGTGAAGTTGAATCAATTGAAGGAAGGTAAAATGGTTATTTATGCCTGTCTGTTCTGTAAAAGGGCCTGTCAGTTTAGCAAAACCATTCAGCCGGTTCTGTTTTGATAAATATTTTCTTATTTCTTATAATTAATCTTCTTTTTTTTCATACAATTTTTCAAATTTTAGAGAAGATACTGTTTGTAATTCAGTTATATGGTTTTAGAGTTATTAAGATATTGAATACAATAGATTTTATTCTGTGAATTGAACCTATTTACACTTATTCATACATTATTTAAGAGAGCATATTTAAACTAAAATAATCTTCCACGTATATCGGATTGTATCAAGTTCTATTGCTTTTTGATATTTTAAGGCTTAATTTCTGAGAAAAAATAAATTCCTTACATTTATCATAACAAAATATCGCTTTTCAGTTTATTTCTAAATTCAAATGGACATGCCATAAACATAATATTCATTGACTTTGAAAACGATTATCCTTGCCAATAATTCGGAAACTGTATTCATTTTCACAATACTTACCAACACAACAATATTCAATTTAAGCAGTATTTTACCTTGTGTTTCAAGTTTTGTCATTTGTTGTTGTTGTTGTTTTTGTTTTTCTTTTGTTGTTTTTTTGTGTGTGTTTTTTTTTAAAGAACAGCATTGCCCACCCACCTTCATATAACAGCAGTGACCATTTTGACTCTAGGTGGTGTCCTGCATCTTGTAAAGTTAATGTGAAGTAGACTGAATTCTTTAAATGTTGCTTTCATTTTATTTTCGCTGAATCACTATAATGAAAACTTAATTACTCGGATGGGAGGTAAATAACAGATAATTAGATCAGACTAGAAAATTAGGATGTTAAACTCCTGTGTAATTAGGAAAAAAATCTTGTAGTAATTATCCTTCAATGTTAATTTCTTATCAACACCTCCTCAAAGCTCGGTTAGAATGGTTAGTTTAATTATATTATGTTATGTTATTTTACGATATGTTGTATGATATGTCATGTTATGTCATATCATATCATATATCATCATATATTATAAAGTATCATATTAAATTGATATTATAATTGATATTATATAAGTTAAGTCTATGAACATCAATATAACGTGAAGTATATAATATAAAATAACAATCCTATCCGACCTCTTGTCTTTTATTGTCATGAGATTTCCTATTCTAAACAGTCCACGTCTAATAAGTAATTCTTTTTTAACTTTACATTTAAGCATTTATTTATGACTTCTTTCCAGTTTTCCGACATACAATAATAAATTGTCGTCTATGAATTAAAATCTCTTTGTCTCTCTATATCAGAGTGATTGAAAACTCGATTAAGGAACACTTGCACTTTTACAAAGATAATTACCTGAAATGGCGAAATATTTCTAGTATCTAGCAGATACTAGTAATTGAACAGTCTATTTTTAAGGCAATATCAGCTATATTTATACTTCTTATGACGTAATTAACCTGTCATTCTTTGAAAAATGTATAATATTTGAGAGACATTGCGTTGTTTTAACAGCTGTCGGTAAAATAAAAATATCAATGATGACATTGTTTAGAAGAATATGTTGATTACAAAAGAGAGGAAGTAATGTCTGTAATTATAGTGAAAAAGTCATAGCAATATGTATATACGTACATATGAAAATTTTGGGATATTAAGATAATTACCTTATTCAGTGTGGTTAAAATAGAAAAAAATGTTCCCAAAAAATTGATGTTCATAGACGACGTTAGTGGTATGTGCAGTCTGCGTTCGTGCCTCCTATTACCGGCTAAAGTATTCAAGAAAAATCAGTTGACAGAAACACAGTGCAAACTATCTGCGAATAAAGAAGTGAAACAAGTGTTCAAGACCATTACAATTTAAAATATTAATATATATATCCCCGGATACACGAAGAAACACTATGATTCTGTGTTGTTTGTTTGTTTGTTGTTTTTTCACATATCTGTCTACGTCACAACAAATAACAGATAAACATTGTTCTATCTTGAAACTATTCAAACAAATCCTATTTTATACAAAAATAAGAAAAGTCACGTGTATACATTGATCATTTAAATTGTTACAAGAATTTGGAATCATTGACATCAAAAATATGCATTTGCAGTTCAAAAAACAGCTTAAATGTGCTTTGTAAGTTATAGTCCCAGACTGACTTTAAATATGCAATTTTATTTTCTGGCAAATAAATGAAAGTTTTGAATATAAGCGATAAATATGTTCCTTTAAAGGCATTTTTCCGCGGAATTTATGTTGCTTACATGAAAAGATGATTTTATTCTTGTATAAATTTCCTGTTTTGTCGGAGAGAAAACGTTGATGTGTCTGCTGTTTTTAAACAAAGTCAAATATACGTATCTCAATTAGATTACCCGTTTTTGTTTAGAATACAGCAGGCAGAAAACATACATGGTATTAAGTGTAGATAAAGACATATTAGTTGTATAGTTCAGACAACTAAAGAGAATTATAATATGCTTGTCTTTTTTCAAAACAAATAAAAGAGGTTCTTTGAGTATATATATTGCAAATGATTCTACTGCTGCCTTATTGTTTACCTATCTAATCAATATCATTTCTGAAGAAAAAAAATGTTGAAAAGTAATTGAACATCTTTATTCCTTACTATATATAAAGAAAATAAAATGAAATAGAAGATAATATCGATCTCGAGAAGAAGAGGAAAATCTGTCAAAGAGGAGTTGATATGTAAATGTAGGGCACGGGCTTCTTATTCTGGGTATCTTGGCAAATATGATATTCTGTTTCTGCTTCTTCTATTCACACATGTGCAATAAATGGTTAAGTTACCTACCACGAACTAAGTTCCCAAAAGAAGGGGTTTATATTAGACTGGCAACAAAACAATGAAAATATGTCAAATAAAAAAATGAGAATATAGATCAACAAGACATAGGCAACGTTCACAAAACGCAGACCCCACCACACCCAAGCAACCACAGCAGGGCACACCTTTCTTTTCCCTAGACACATGAAAAAACCTTGATTCCACTAAGATAGATCAAATGAATGTATGGACAATTTACCGAACACATGAGGTTTTGAACAGAAAGTATTGCAATGAATTGTGCTGTAAAGGAAATGTGCCGGATCAGTGACGGTTAAAGAAGATGCAGCTGCATGTTAAACTGTATTACCCAAAACTATTTCAAGAAATGTTGTTATTTGTATTAATATTTATTTATTAAGCATAACAATGCATTTAGCCATAATATACAACTGACATAAAGTGAAAAATAACATGAAATATTATTGGCCATCCGAAATGTTTTTGCTTAGAGAAGCTTACACATGCTAACAAATTGGATAAAATGTATTTGACTTAAGTAAATTAAAATTGTAATGCAAATATAATTAATCAAATACATTATGTATCTAAACAATTCCTATTTATTTGAAATGTTTGATAAAATGAACAGTTTCGATACTTGTGGACAACAGTCTATCGCTTTTATTATGAGTTGGCCTCCTACAAATATATGGTTATGAGTATTGAAGAGTAGATTTGCTGCAGTTGACAAGCTTAACTAGAAAAGAAATAGAAAAAATCTGCATAAGATAAAATAGTTAGACGAGTCTTATTCAGTGTTGTTATTTTTTTCTAGTCCTTCAGGATCATTGATTCCAACATGTTAAGTGTTGAAAATTGAGTACCTCTTAAACCGCTGCTAGGGGGCGTGAGGGATGTTACAATTGTTTATTATCCGTCATATACAGACTCAATCGAACCGATTTTGCATTTTTTCATGTAATATTGTACACATATATTTATACATTTATGAATGAGAAAATCCAATTTCCTTATTTTGCTTCTTTTGCCTTAACAAAAGACATAAAAATTGTCACATGAAAAAGGGGATATTTCACAGTTTTAGAATTAGCTTTGTAATTACTGATTTTCAAGACATCCTCCGCATCTTCTTTATTCGTGTTTTAAACGCCTACACTGTTAATGATGAAATTAGTATAATAACACGTTTGTTAATGTGTTGGTGAATATTATTTTGTTCTTTTCATTTCGCTGATACTGAAAATAAAAATACATAAAGGTATAAATATTGTTTTTCATCCAAAAGTGCGTGGCAACTATGAAATGCAGTCCCACCATAAAGTGAGATTTTTTTCAATACTTACTCACATTTACAAAATGAATTTAAAGATAAACAACAACGGATACGTAGGTTTGTAAAAGTCCTATAAATCATCGCCTGGGACTCGCAATTAGGAATTATACATCCTAAATAGGTCAACAACACTAAACAATGTACATTTAACTAGAAAAGAAAGTGACAAGTACGTCGTCACGAAGCCAGAAATTCTGCCTACTTACAAAAACATTACAAATTTAACAGGCAATTAAATAATTGAAACAATTCTAGTGAAACAATCTTTTATACTTATATGATTTGCTTTTTTTATCGACCCGTATATCTAACATCAATTACTTACTAGTCTGTTGGATAAAGGCGTACTATTTGTCGTGTATTAAAACATAATTGAACAAGAGGAAATCCATCTGGGTGCCAACGTTTATCTGATTGATATATCATATATGTCCTTCAACTAGAATCTGAAACTAAGATGTAGCTATCCAACATATCGTCTGAGACTGGCTTTCTATCCTCGTAGTAAATAAACTCTTTATGTTTTTCCAAAGATCATTTGGCAAATAAGAGAAAATATATTTGACATTTTCTTACTTTAGGCAATTTAGCTGTCTTATTTTAGAGCACCCTAAGCAATTAACTACCGAATTTATATCTCGAACGACAAATAAATCTTTTATTCTTGCACCCATTTTCAAGTTCATAAAGAGAAATTGTGTTGTTTAGTCTGTAGGCCTAGACTAGAAAGCCATATCTCATTTTAAGTGTCTCATTCTTCAGACTTACCTATGGACTATATACAAAAACTGGAAAATAGAATGGCAAAATATATCATTATTATGAGTCATTACAATGCTGTATTCATTGACTGACTGTCATCGTAAATTTGTGATATTTTTAATAGTTACTTTAAAGTAGTAAAAATGTTTGTCACTGTTGAGTATAAGTTTTGTATTTTTATGGCCAAGTGTTTTTAGTAGTTCAAGTCTTTACCCCTGCACTTATGTTGTCTTGAGAACACTAACTTGAATACATTTATATTGTAACGATCTGAGAAAGGATTTCTGTGTAAAGACTTTCTTTTATTTACTATATGTAGATTATAGAAGATTGTATTCTAATGCGCTCTAACCGATAAGATTTTATGGATTATAAAATGACGGTCATGGCAAAATTCAAAATTTTACTTGCTCTAACAGTTTGAGTTAGTACTGCAGTGGTGAGTGCAAACAACTGTCCATGCCTCTCTAGCGCCGGTTTAGGCTGAATTCAATATTTGAAATTGAAAATGTAATTTAAGTTAGAATTTGAAAGAAAACATGGAAAATATCCACAGATATGTTCAAGCGACGATGAACTGTGGCACTTTTCGTGTCATTTCACGACAAACTTGCATGGTCCACAAGAAAAAAAAGAATGTTTGTGCCCGAAAGTCAATGGGCGGAACTAAATAAAACTGGAATTTTGAGAGGTCTTAGGTTATAAAGCCTGCGTTTTATCAGATGGAAATATCCCATATTACATTTGTGTTTATTCTTTTTTATAGAGCGTGTACTTATAAACCGTGCCCATACATATTGACATACGATTCCATACATATCGATCGGTGCAATAAAAAATTCTGAAACTTTTGGGATTTGCATTTTGTAAGCTTTGTTTTCTCTAAGATAGATATTTTACAGTACTGTATTCATTGAAACATTAACAACAATATAATTAAGATACTGGATATGAGAGTTCTACATCCCCTTATCAATTGACAATTAAAAAAAGTTAATTGACAATAAAAAGGTCAATTGACAATAAAAAGGTGTGTATTTAGTCAATCTTAACAAGTTTTTTTATATTTATCTTATCTCTGTGGAAAATTAATTGTGTTAATAAGACAAAAGTTAGCACATGGGAGATGCATATCAGTTAATTAGATGTATTGACAAATTAAGCGTTTCTTATCCATGCCATAATAAGTTTTAGGACTTTAAAGTCATTTTCGTTCCTACAAAAGGTACCTCTTAATACTTTGTTAACTTCCCGCTGATGAGAATGACAGTTCAGTAATGGCTTGTGAAATGTAAGTATGCTTTACTTGAGTGTTTTAATAAGAATATTATAAAGCAAAACTAGTTCTATAAGTAACTAATATTTCTATCAAGCTTCAGAGTTTTACAGGACCAATCAGGTATTAATGTCATTTATTTGGCTTCTTTTTTTAATTCCTTAACATCCATGAGTGTACTGTTAGTATTATCTTCTATACATGATTAAGAAAAATCACCAACATGACAGCAAAGGTTATACATTTTTCGTTTTACAAATAAATTAAAAGGTCAACATCTTGTAACGAAGACACATTTTCAAATAGGTATTTATCAAATATTTGCATTTAGAACAAAAATTGTTTTACTATATATTGTAGTTGAAAACAAAAGAAATATAAAATTTAAAAAAAAACATGAATAGGTAAGTTTATATTTCCGGGCCCTCTATTTCAAGTGCTGTGTTTTAGAATTCCTGTATAAACAAAATTTTAAAAAATCATTTTACGTTGACCTCTTTTATTTGTATTCACAATTTGAAAATCATCATTAATGTGCTCTGTAAGTTATTTCCCAGACTGGCTTTAAATATGCAATTATACTTTCTCGAAATAAATGAAAGATATATTGTACAGGTTATGAATTCCGGCAAAAGATATACTGAATTTCAAGGCTGACGGCAACTTACCTTGACATTTATGTTCCTTACAAGAGAAAAGAATTCTTTTCCTGCATAAGTATAACCTGTTTATTTCGTTGAAAAATCTTTGATATGTCTGGTCATTTCAAAAAAGGTGTCAAATATGCGTATCTCAATTAAATTATCCCCTATTGGTAATAAAGCAAACATATAATATCTTCTTAGTCGTAATAAGAGAATTTTAATGTTGGAAAGTTATTAACGTAATTTAATTCTGACATGAAATTAAATTTAATCAGAGTGATTATATCTTTTTAAAGAAATAGTACTTAAAGACCTGACATAGAGAAAGAGTGGTGCCATGGTAGAGCACATGCCTGTTAGTCTGGAGGTTGTGGGTTCAAGTCCCATCAGAAGTCAAATATTCTCTTCCTTCTGCCTGTTTCCATTACCACTCTACTGGTCAAGCATCGACAAAGCAACCACTTGACTTAACTTAAAACTATGTAATCGTAACCCAGAAAGGCGTTTGATATTAATGGATAAACAAGACAATGCTGTCAAAATGTGACAAAATTTTTGTTATTTTATTACTAGCATGTATATTTTTACTATTAAAAGACATAAAACATATAGTATAAATATTTAATTATAAGCTTTAAACTATGAAAAAAAGAGAATATCATCAATACATGATTTTCATATTTTATGGCATTGGAAAATATATTTTGCCATAGGAGTGTATGTTTGGAAAAGTTCACATGAATTCGGTTATGCAAAACTAATTCTACGATATTTTTACATAAATCATTTTGAAGTTTGTTACAGAAACGATAATACTTCAATCGGTCATAAATTTTTTATTAATTTTGTTCATTTCATCTGAAGAAGTATATTTAATAATGAGAATATCTTTCCATCCTAGATGAGATTTATGATGCTGTTTATATAAATAATAATTAAAGATATATAAGGCAATGTTTAACATAAAGTCTGCAACATTTTCAACATTGGCGTATTGTTTTCTACTAATTTGAGTTTATTCCGTTGATTTTGACTTATTTGTAGTAGACACTATATATGGTACTGTATCATGTTTTCTTTCATTTTCATCACTTGATTTTCTTAGTTCTCAACGTTACATAATGTTTAAGTGTTTTTTGTTTAATCATTTAGCCAAGTCGGGTCAAAGATTTTATCGGCAAAAAATACAACATAAATATGACCATCGCCAAGTAACCATCGGGGTATAACATGTTTACAATACAGAAAAGTTTGTTCATGTGATTTTGTTTCCTTTTTCTCACAGAACATTCAGATAAATATTCATATTTATAGTTTTGGCTCTTTTAACTGTTTTGTTTATACTCTCTTTTGTCTTCCTAAACAACTTTGTCGTAATGGTTTATTGAAGCAGGTAAAATTTCAGCAAGGTATCGGTCGAGCTGTTGGGAGAATTGTTATTGATCACATAATGATAACTGTTACTTTCATCAATACAGAATGATCAAAAGATCATGTTATAGAAAGAAATTGTTCAGTGGTATGAAAAACAATTCTGATGTGTTTGGTCAAACAATGAAGCCGCAAACATATGAAGATAAAGATCAAGACTTAAGAGTACTTTTCAGGTTGCATATGATCCACACAGTCACCGAAAATACTATAAAAATCTGGAAGAAGTAAGACCAGGAGGATTTTTTGAGGTGCGGAAACAGAGGGCAGCAAGTGTCGTCATTTTAAAACAACACTAAAACTAGGAAACACAGACGTTAACCACCCAACACATATCGAAATTTGATCAGCATGTTTTAAGTTCATCAATGTAAAAAATATAAAAAGCATTGTAAACAATTCATTATTTTATCTACAAATAATTTCAATTCAAATTTTAATTGAAAATTTTGACATGTATCTAAAGGTAAACTACTGTGAAGTGAACAAAGAAAGTAATTTACACATCGCAAACGGCACTTACAACCGACGTAAATTACCAAAAAGAAGTCAAAATACACATAGATACCTCTCACTGCGTTAGTAACGCAGTATAATTATAGTGGTTGATACTGCAAAATCAGTCATTAATGGCACATAACATGTAAATAATTAATTAAGTATTGAATCTTTTTACTTTTCTTAAGATCTAATACATTTTTCTAAAGATTGAGTTTCTTGAAATATTTTGGCTCATCTGGATGCGGGCAGCTTAATGTAAGCATGTCTCTCCTGTTTCATACAATATACTATGAATTTGTCCGATTTACTCAATATTTCAAGGTAAACTAGAAAATCAAGTGTGGTAATTTTAAAATAACATAAACTTATGCAAAACATAGAGGAGGTTTATTTCGAGTTTTCTTTAAAAAATAAACGTCAGTACTGTTAATACAGAGGTATAGCACCATAACGGAATATACATAAATATTTATATATCATAATCTTAATTGAATATTGATATTAACGAGAAAATAATTATTTTTAATTAGAATGACTGTGGTAAATTGCAGATAATCATAAATGACATGAAAAAAAGAAATACTAAACAGTTTTAAAATCGATTTTATAATAACTAATTTCAAGGCATCCTCCGCAATATTCTCTTAATCGTGTTTTAGACGCCTACATTGTTGATGATTACATAAGTAGAGACTAAGAGTGATAGTTTTTATGTGTTCGTGAATTTAAAATATTATTTGGTTCTACGTGCATTTATGTCGATATTCATAAAACCTATAAACATATAAATAAATATTCCATCCACACAAGGATGTCCTTGATGAAAAATTATATATGAAAAAAAATCCAACCGAAAAGGAAAATCAAGATTTTGTTAATTCAATGCCTAAGAATGCTGATGTAAGGGCATACCTACATAATTAAGCAAAGTTTAACAACAACGTATGCACCACATCAGGAATAAAATTTAATGGCCGCACTGTTACTGTGCCTGAGTAATACAAAGAAAAAATGGGCTGCATGTTCTAACAATGGCGTTGACATTTAGTAGTTGAGCAACATTTAAGTAATATAACTTTTACAATTCTATGACTTGCTTTCGTTAGTTTAAACAATATTTTATTTCAATCAAACATACATACACAATATAATTACAATGAAATTCAAAAAGGCTAGAAGCTTTTTTAGAAACTCTCTTCCTCCTTGATTTCGTTGTTTGTCAATATGACACGGGCTTTATGGTTTAATATTTATGGTTTAATATGACATCTGGATATTACTGACGGAAATATCAAACTTTCTTACTAGTTTGTTAAGAAGTGTTATTAAACGAAACATATTTCAACACATCAATCTGAATGCTTTCATGCGAATGTATCATATATGCCCTACCCCAAGTACCTGAAACTAAGATATCACTGTCTAGTATATCGTCTTAGACTGACTTTATATCCTTATAAATAAACTCGTTTATGTTTTTCCAAAGATCATTTGGCAAATAAGAGAAAAGATATTTGACATTTTCTTACTTTAGGCAATTAAGATGTCTTATTTGAGCGCCCTCAGGCAATTTTCTACCGAATTTATATGTCTAACGACACAGTAAATCTTTTATTCGGGCACAAATTTTCAAGTTCTTGAAACGAAATTGTGTTGTTTAGTCTGTGGACCAATATAAAAAAGCCACGTCTCATTTTAAGTACGTCGTTATGTATAGACAATACATAGACACAAAAAGAGGGATGGCATACTAAATGCCAATGACGAGCTAAAAATTCCGCAGCAATGTTAAAATGCTTAAGATATCATCGGATTTTTGATACTAGTATCCTCTACTTTGCAGAATAAGTTACTTTTTTCAGTAATGTCTCTAAATCGATTGATTGCCTGATCATTTCAATGTTTGATTACTGCAATGTCTTTAAAAATGCCCGCTCATACTCCAATATTCACTCTGAAAGGTCAAGCCTTTGTTATTAGAAAACAGGTAGAATTTGATATAGTAAACGACAAAGATTTAAATTTTTTATACTCAAATTTTTAAAAAAAAAAACACCCCAAAAAACTCTTCATATGTTAAAACAAAAAAACTTTCTTATTAGTTGTGTTTTTTTTTTTACTTCTATAAATTTTGCAAAACCATTAGTGTACATGCCCCTTAGTGATTTTCACATGATAATTTCTAACTTTTAAGATGTAAAATTTTTTCCAAATGCGCGCTTTTAACGTTATCGTTATCCCTTCTTTGGGGAATATAATATTTCCCGGAAACATGAACAAGGGTAGAAAATACTTCCAAAAACCAGCAGGGACAACCCCTTTTCAATTAAGATTAATTGATATTTATTCAAACACTATTTTTTCCTAAGAATATTTTCAAAATCATCATAAGACTTAACATGACAGTTCGTTGGTGTTAAAATATTATTTATTGACTATTAACAGGGCTGAGAATCAAAATTGCGTCGTATCCTACAAAATGTAAACAAACACCCCCATCTTGAAACGAAAAAAAGGTTTATTTTTGTTTATTACTCTTTTTGTTGGAAATGACTGAAAATCATTTTCCGATTCGTTCGGTACATGATGCTTGCACAAATATTTTGTCAAACAAAAGTTAATCGCGAACTTGAAACTCAAAGCGGGCAAGAATTGTTATGAAGTTCTGTAGATACGGCGCAGTTCATACTGCTTTATCCATCGTTTTTTTTTTTTTTTTTTTGTTTTTTTTTTTTTTTTTTTCATTCAAATATACTCGTTTCAGAATTAACCAAAAACTACAAAATATAGTTTTACATCATTTAATTAAATTTCATTTAAAAGAGGTGTTTATTTTCAAAGAAAATAATGATTTGTACGAAATGATACGACGCAGTTGAAAAGAAAATATGATATGACGCAATTGTATTTTTATTGTCGGCTGTATATTGGTTCAGCTATTGAATTATGCACTAAGGGGGCTAAAAACGTCCAACAACATTTGGTTTTCGAATTTTTAACATTGGGCCACACAATGACCCTTAAGATATTATTCTCCCAAAAAAACATGGGGGGAAGTTTTTTTAAATCTAGATGGAATTCCGGGGGGAAAAAACAATCGGGGGCAGCAAGGGTATAAAGAAACCCATAACTTTTTTTTCATTATGGCTGTCCAATATAAAAAAATTAACTTCCGGGTTTTTTTTTAAAACAATTATTTTTTCATTGTTTATTTTTAAGTAATTTTATTCGGGATCGATTTAATGGCCCAAAAAGGTTTTTTTTTAAAAAATTAAAATAAAAAAATTTCGTAAAAAAACCTAAACAAACAACTACGCAACATTTGGGGAAATTTATAGGGACGTTTCCTATCATTTGGGTTTAATAATTCAATTGTTTTTAAAATTTTATTTTCAAAAAGAATAAATTTTAAAGAAAAAATGTATGTGGCAACAGTTGCATTCTAAACAAAACAATAACAAAAAGATTTTCCTATAAAGCTGTAAACGACAGGTAAAAAAACATCAAATTTATTTATCGGTGTTCTTAATTCCAATACGTTTTTGATACCACTGAAGTCTGTGCGATGATGGGGACCGTGAGAGATATTGCACTATCCCTTATTTATCTTGAAATAAAGCTTATTTATTTATGTTTTCATTCCTCCGAAGGTATCTCACCTTTTCAATGCTTATACGCTTTGAGTTAATTGCTTTTAAAAAGTGCAAAATCATTTATCGTAGTACTGTTTATTTCTGTTCATTCGGGACCATTTAATTACAATATTTACAGTGTGAAACATGTTTAGAAATACGCTTAAGATGTTGCACTTTTCTTCTTATGAACAGAATCAACAAAACCGAAATTTGAAGCTTTTTTCATTTTAATGGATTGATCTCCGATAGAAAGAATTTTCATCGACAGGAACAGGTATTTTCATTTTATCGGTACTTGTTTTCAATGAAATTTATATTTCCTGCATGTACTGTAAAAGCAGCACGTCTCCAGATTCATGTTAATTTTCAAAAAATATTTTGGAAATGTATTTAAAAGTAAAATAATATGAAGTAAACAAATAAAGTGATGTGCATATTGCAATCTGCACTTACAATCAACGGAAATTACCAAAAATGTTCAGCATATGCAAAAACAACCCTTACTGCGTTACTAACGCAGTAGAATTATGGTGATAAAATACTGCCCCGGCCCCCCCCAAAAAATCATCTTATGAACCTTACATAACATGTAAAATATGAGCTTGGGATCTTGAAGTTTTAACCATTCGTTGTAAAAGTTTAGTGCACTGTTCTCAATATTGGTTTTCTTGAAATATTTTGGCTCATCTGGAGGCGTGCAGCTTTAAACCATATCTAGTGTCTTCCGTAACTGAATTATAAATACTGTATGTTTACAAAGACTTTTGTTATTTGTCCTCGGAATGCGGAAATATACTTAAATGTGCTCAGTAACTTATTTTCCCAGACTGATTTTAAATATGCAATTATTTTATCAGGCAAATAAAACGAAAGATGTATTGGACAAGCTCTGAATTTCAGCAAAAAACTTGTCTGCTTTAACGGTTAGAAGGCAATTTACCTCAAAGTTTATGTTCTTTACAGGAAAATGTTATTCATTTCATTCTTAAACGTATTTTATATGTATCTGGTTATTTAAAATGAGTCAAATAAGTAAAGTACACACGTGATACTAAGGTTGACTAAGAATATGTTTATGGCACAATTCAGAAAATTAATTCAAGTACGGAGAACAACTAATGTAAACAGAAGATGAGTATTATTCTTCCGTCTTAATTTTCTAGGAAAAAAAGGGATTTTAATGTTTTAGAGTTATTGAACGTCTTTATTGCTTCAATAAAACTTAAATGAAATCAAACTTTTTATATGTATCTGGATAAAAAATTGTAGACACTCTTACGCCCCAATTACACACGCACATGCTTCGTTATTTATTACTTGTGAGATGATGTCTTTTCCATCAAACTGTTCAAAACTTTCAAATAAAACTGTTAGCACTTTCAATGCCAGCAACCAGCTGTTAAGCTTTAGGTTTTCTAAGAAAATATAGTTTTCTTAAATATCAATATTGCTATGCATTATCAATTTTGATATGTTATTGTTGTTCATTTTATCTGAAAAAGTTATGGTACTGTCTTTGAGCAGAAAAAAATATTAATAGTTTTAAATATTTTTAATTTGTTTATTGTTTTCTTTTATTTTTTTCTCATATTTTTAAAGAACGCATTGTCCACCGACAATCATACTACAGCAGTGACCATTTTGACTCTAGGTGGTGTCTTGCATCTTGTCAAGTTCATGTGAAGAAGATTGCATTTTTTAAATGTTTCTTTCACTTTGTTTTTGTTTAATCACTATAATGAAAACTTAACTATTCGGATGGGAGGTAAATAACAGTTAATTAGATCAGACTAGACAATTAGGATGTAAAACACCCGTGTAATTAGCAAATAGATTCTTGTAGTAATTATCCTTCAATGTTAACTTCTAATTAACGCCTTTTCGAAGCTCGTTTAAAACGGTTAGTTTAATTATATAATGTAATGTTATGTTATATCTTAGTTTATGTTATGTTGTACGAGTACGTTATGTCATATCATATATCATAACATATCACATGAAAATCTTAATATTAAGATAATAACGTTATTTAGTGTGGTTGAAATAGAGAGATAAACAATGTGCCTAAAAAACGCAAAAAAAACCAGCAAAATTGAAAGTCAGTTTGATTGATTTTGTTCATTGACGATGGTAGTGGTATGTGCAGTCTCTGTCAACGCCTCCTATCACCGGCTAAAGTATTCAAGAAAAACATCGACAGAAACACCGTACAAAATATCTTCGAATAAAGAAGAGAAACAAGTGTTCAAGACCATTGTTAGTTAAATTAAACACATTATTTCACTCATGAATCTATGCTTTCCTGCTGAACTGTATTGCGCACTTAGGCCAGCTAATGTAACCTTTCTTCTCTCTAGATACATGAAAAATCTAGACTCCACTAAGACAGATCAAATGAATTTATGGATAACTTACCGAACACTTGAGGTTTTGGCGGTGGATGTGCTGTAAAAATGTGCCAGATTTGTGACGGTGAAAGAAGATGCAGCTGCATGTAATACTGTATTACCCCCGAATATTTCAAGAATATTTGTATAGTTCCTCTGTCTTCCTGTTGGTTCTTTAACCAGAGAAAGAAATTTCAGTTAACTTGTAAGGCACCTCAAGACTTAGAATCGGACGTTAAATGATGTCTCGCAACTAAATGTTTTGTGTGTTGTACCAGAGAAATATTACACAGGCAATCTGTTCCTATAAAAGCGGGATTTTTTTTTTAAATTATGGATTGTCACAAGTAATCGTCGCGAAGTATTTGCATTAACAAGTGATTAAACATTATCATGGCATACCAACATGCACATTCAGGGGTGACTATTGGTAATGAAGACAATTTCTCGTATAGAATTGAAGAAGATTAACTTATAATATTGTTGATAAGAATTGATTATCAAAGAAAAAGTGATACAAATTGTACTTCTATGATAGTTGCTAATATTCATATTATTTATATGAATTAACTTATGCACGGGGGAGAAAGTGTTATACGAAGGATGGAGTTCTTATGATAACTTGTTCAGGAGTTCTTGTGATAACTGTCACGGAGTTCGTCGGAAAACATCTGTATATACTACAAAAACACTCGTTAAAAACGGTTATTTTCATATTTCAAAAATGAGTTTTAGGTGCTAAATTAAACTTTAATAAATCACCTCTTGCTATAAATCTGGTAGTGTTGAGTAAAATTTCCAAATTATTTGCCAATTCACAAGTATTGACCTGTTTATTTCTGGTCTTCATCCTTGCCATACATAATTACTTCCTCACAAAATACAAGGTTTGGATACAGAACTGGTAATATTTTCACTACAAGTGTCGCAACTGCATTTACTTCATTGTCAGTACCATGTTTTATAGCTTGAACAACGAAATCCGATTTAATCCTTTCGGGTACACCACAGAACTTAGTTTCAAAGTAATCCTTTTGGTGCTTCAAACTTTCAAGACCTAGACCTTTGTTAAGGCTACTTCCGGTTATCTTAGCTGTCGATCGTATTTCAAACCATTCATCCGATCTTTGTTTAATTAGGCGAGGGTGTGAGACATCTGCGCCCTCTACGTTCATGAGCTTTTCGTGAGGGTTGAAGCGATCATTTGATTCGAGGTCAACGTTCACATCGTCAATATAGCGGCAATTGTTGACTTTACATAAACATATGCACAGTTCTCGAATGACTTTTTCTGATTTCTGAATAAACTAATTGATGTCGTACACGTACGCCATCATAGCACTTATGGCGTAACTAAATCGACTATTTCTCCAATTTGATTCGCCACCCCGTTCAATCAGTTTTTCTTTTGCAAACTCCTTTTTCTTCTTGGTCTCTTCCAATTCGCGTTTTCCTAATGAGACAATCTTAAGTGTACCTAGTAGTACGTGTCGAATTTGTCCTTTCATGTCTTCAGGTAAGTCTACCAAAGGGGTATGGCTATCAAAATGACTCTGAACCTGGCTTATGAATGAATTCAATTCATAAGTTGATTTCTGAAGTTGTGATCTTTTCTCGATTAGGGTTAGACCTTTTTCAAATCCAATGAGATCAACTTCTCCATAATGCTCAGTAAGACCCCGTTTCAGTTTTTTCCCATCAAATGTGAGACAAGACGACACGTGTCCCAGATTTTGGCTCAATGTTGTAATGACATCATCGTAAATACCAGGATTTCGCTGGCTTTCACAATCATAAGGATCGAACGTAGTTAATACTTTTCTGTCTGGGACGGCGAAATTTATTCTTGCTGCTGATGGAGAAAATTTACTATTTGACACTGTGTTATGTGAGTTTTCAGATTGGTTTTTAAACCCGGCCATGAAATTCACAAATCTCCCACCAAATATGCGCCATCCCATCTTCCAAAAAAGTTTGGTGTCTTCGCAATAACGCATTCCTTTGGTACTATCTTTATCGAACCATCGTACAACATCGCACCATAGAAGCAACGCTATGTTATTTACAGGGAATTTGTCACAGTTAATTTGCCTAAAAAACGACAGAAGCACCAGATGGAGATCAGATGAATGCTGGGCAAGTTTTTCAACTACAGGTTCAACTAACTTTTTTAACTCACTAACAATTATATTCATCTCATTGTCCGCACTATTTTTATGTTCTTTAGACCCCGTGACATTTTCAAACAATTTATGTTCGCTTTGCAAAATTGTATCCGGTGTACCTTCGTTTGGAACACTTTCGGTTACCGTCTTATCATTTTCATCTATATTGTTCCCTTGATTGTCAAGTTGTGAATTGATTTCTTGAAACCAATCAATTTCAGGCTCATCATCACCTTCAAAAAGAACTCTTTGAGGAAGGCGTTTGGCAATATAAAGTGGAGACCTCAATGATGGCTGCAGTGGTGAAAGTTTACGTTTCGTTCTATTTGAATTTGGTGTTGGCTTTGGCGTGAGTTTTCGTCTACTTTTATATAAAGGTGAACGGTATGTTTGTGCGAACGGTGATTTTCTTGGTGAAAATTTACGCTTTTTCAGTGATGATGGCTTGGGGGGAAAATCTTCGCCGGTGTGAAAATGTCCAACTTGATAAGATTTATGTTTGCGTTTTGGGCGATGCAACGCAAGTTTTGACTTCCTCTTCGCCATCTGAAATAAGAAACAAACTAAATTTAATTAAGCAAACACAATATAGTCCAGCGTTCAAAAAGACATCAACGGGCGCTTGCATATATTTCAAATGACCAACCGACGTTTGCATATTTCTCATGATCAAACGACGTTTGCAAAATCGACACTAAGTGGAAAAACATGTGTTTATATTGAATATAACCTTGCCAATGGAATTATTAATAAGTTAGGGACGAGAATTGCTTGTAAAAAGATATATCTTCTATTATTTTCCCTCTACATAGGTTTTCAGTGAACAAAAAAGATTAGAAAAGATAAAAGCTATCGGCGTTTGCCTTGCAAAAAGAAAATTTGTGTCGAAGTGTTCTAAAAAACTACTAAAGTCTAGTAACGACTACTCACATAAAATAAAAGCTTAATTTACGCCGGGTCCTACGGTCTGTCTTATTTTTGTGCTCGCAGTGGAAAAAAAGATATCTGCAAATGATTACCTGAAATCAGGCCCGTGTATGCCAAAATCACAAATCGACGTTTGCATTTGTGGTCACGTGACAAAACTTGTTCATCCACGGTGATTCCATTAAAATGTAAAATAAAAGAGCAACATTAAAACATGGTAATGGTGGACAGGTACCTAACTTTGTTCTGTCAAAGTTTGCACTCTTCGGGAGACAGATTTTTATTTTATTTTTTATAAAAAGTGCGATTTAAGGCCGGGAACTGCTATGAAACCAGTAGGGCATTTATGTACGTGATAAAATGCGCTTTGAAATACTCAAATATGATATTTTCATGTATATTTTTCTGTCGATGTTTGATGAGTATTTCCCCTATGTAATCTTAGTGGAGGAACTTTTCTACTTTTGCTATTATGATAACAAAAATATATAGTCAAACTTAGTTCGCTCGAACCTGGAGGGACAATTTAAATTTGTTCGAGAGATCTGTAGTTAGAGCCGCAGTTGAGTTTTTATCATGCATCATACTTTTTTAAGACACAGGTGTGAACATTATCCTGGTTTTATGCTTATTTATTATGGTATAAAATGATACAAATTACTTAGCCCTTAGGTAAGGGAAGCATGCCTATATATTGTCTGCTTAAGAAAGGTGGTTGCTTAAAACATTTGAAACTGAGATTAACGTGTACGTTATGAGACATTTTTGTTTTGTGGTGCAAGCCATTATACTGCTGAATATCAGTGGCCTCTGGTTCAATTTGTACTGTAGATGATATCCTATCATCTATTTATCCTTTGCAGACACTTAATACCAACGTTTTGTCAACATTTTTGTGCAAAGGATGATCGTACTGCATTTCATAATGACTTATAACCTTATTAAATGATAATAAACGCCAAAATCTGCCGTGATTTAGCGCAAGAAAAGACACTGACAATAACAAAAGTTATCATAAGAACTCTGTGACATCTTCAGAGTTATCACAAGAACTCCTGGACATTTGAAAAATCGGGTATAAATCTGTTAGCCGGTGCTTTATGTTTGCAATTTTGCATTATAATTAGGTAATTATGTATGGGAAGGATGAAGACCAGAAATCAACCGGTCAAAACTTTGAATTGGCAAGTAATTTGGAAATTTTACTCCAAACTACCAGATTTGAGGCAAGAGGCGATGAAAAATGGTCTGTGAATTAGGCTTTGACACATAATACAAGATGTAAGACAATCTTAATCATTAAATCAACCGGTCAAAACTTTGAATTGGTAAGTAATTTGGAAATTTTACTCCAAACTACCAGATTTGAGGCAAGAGGCGATGAAAAATGGTCTGTGAATTAGGCTTTGACACATAATACAAGATGTAAGACAATCTTAATCATTAAATTTAATTTAGCACCTAAAACTCATTTTTGAACGATGACAATAACCATTTTTAGCGAGTGTTTTTGTAGTATATACAGATGTTTTCCGACGAACTCCGTGACAGTTATCACAAGAACTCCTGTACAAGTTATCATAAGAACTCCATCTTTCGTGTAACACTTCCTCCCCCGTGTTATGGCATGAAAGCAAATCTGCTGCGTATCTATTTGATCAGTCTGTATTAAACATTATAGAATAATATTCACTTTTTTAAAAAGAAATAAGTTAACAGTATATAAGTTAAAAAACTAATATCCTTATAGTATGTGTTAAATTTAGATACTACCACCTACATTACACCGAAATGCAGGAAGTCGATCCTAACAAAAAAGGGGACATACCCCCCCCCCCCCCAACCCCGGACACCCGTAGAAACGTCATGCGTCTTTGTTGTTTTGTTGTTTTTGTTGTGTGTTTTTCACATATCTGTCTACGTCAATACAAAAACAGATAAACTTCGTACTCTAGATAGTTAAATCTCTAAAAACTGTTTCAACATATCCTAAAAAATTTCAGAGAAGTCACGTGTATACATTGATCATCAAAATTGTTATATAACTCACTGGGTGAGAATTTATGAAAGCATTTGAAATCATTGACATAAATAATTTGCGTTTGGAGTTCAAAAATCAGCTTTAATGTGCTTTGTAAGTTATTGTCCCAGACTGACTTTAAATATGCAATTATATTTTCTGGCAAATAAATGAAAGTCTTGAATATAAGCAATAGATATGTCTGCCTTTAAAGGCATTTTTCCGCGGAATTTATCTTGCTTACAAGAAAAGATGATTTGAGCCGCGCCATGACAAAACCAACATAATGGGTTTTACGACCAGCATGGATCCAGACCAGCCTGCGCATCCACGCAGTCTGATCAGGACCCATGCTTTTCGCTTACAAACCCTAAAACAAGTAGAGAAACTGACAGCGAACAACATGGATCCTGATTAGACTGCGCGAATAATAACAACGTATAAGTACAAACGTAAAATACCTTTGTATCATAGTTTAGGGACCTTTCTGTTAAAAATGCGTCAGAGTTTAATCGTAAACATATACATACACAGTGCGTTAACTGGAGAGCAGCTATTAGTTACCCGTACTCCAGAGCAAGCCCATTGATGGCTCATTCTTGCTGGGGTTTACTGATTGTGACGGAAGAGAAAGAGAAACCGACAGAAATATCATATTCAGATGCTCGTTCATTGGTTTTTTTTCCCGGGGTTTCATATTGTGACAACAGGGAACGTTTTTTTGTTGTTTTTTTAAAAAGCACTTTCCAGTACCCACGGGGGAGGAAGTGTTACACGAAGGATGGAGTTCTTATGATAACTTGTTTGGAGTTCTTATGATAACTGTCACGGAGTTCCAGGAAAACGTTACGGATTTCTGTGGAAAACTTTTCTATATACTTTGAGAACTCGCGTAAATAATGGTTATTTTTAACTTTAAATGGGGAGTTTGAGGTGCTAAATTTAACTTTGATAATTAAGCTTGCCCTACATATTGTATTTTGTTTCAGAAAAAAATATTTTAGTCCATATTTCGTCGCCTTTTTAAAAAAAATCTGGTAGTTTTGAGAAAAATTACCAAATTACTTGCTAATTCGTACATATTGACCTTTTCATTTGTGATCTTCTTCGTTGCTATACATAATCACCTAATTATTATGGAGAGTTGCAAACATAGAGCCAAGGCTAATAAATTTATACCCGATTTTTCAAATGTTACGGAGTTCTTGCGTTAACTCAAAATATGTCCTGGAGTTCTTATGATAACTTTTGTTACTGCCAGGATGTTTTTGTGCTTAATCACGGCATGTTTAAGCGTATTTTATTAGTCAATAAGTGTGTAAATCATTATGAAGCATAGTACGCTTATCATTTGCACAAAAATTTGTTTATATAACGTTTGTTTTGATCGTGTTTTTCAGTTCAATAGATATTTTTCTTACCTCCGTTTCTTGTGTGTTTTTTTTGTGTTTGTTTTGGTCTTTTTGTGTGTGTGTGTGTGTGTGTGTTTATTTTATTGGAATGACTGTTAACATACTTGATGTAGAGCATTTACTTACAGGATAAAAAGACGCTTTGAATTTAATACTCAAGCATGATTTCGTCATATACTAGTATACATTATTCCTTGCAGTTTTAGAGAACATGTAACTGAGAAAAATGGTAAGTTTTAAACAATTTTTCCTTGGCGGTTTAAGCCATGTTACTGCTGAATACAGGTGACCGCTGATTCAGGTTTTCCTGAAGATTTTTGTTTGTTTGTTTCATTTTACGCCTTTTCCCAACAGTATTTCAGTCATATGGGCGGGTAGTTTCCTAACCATCGTTCCTGGAGAGTTACACCAGTACTAGACTACCTTCCTCCGTGCTAAACTACCAAAGCATCTCCCGGGGATCGAACCCACGTCAGAGAGGTAACTGGATTAGAAGTCATCGATTCAAACCCCTCGACCACGGAGGCGGTCGTTCCTGAAGATAGCTTAGCACCTGTTTATCCTATATAGACTGTACACCAAAAGCAGTTTCATGTCTTCTCCAGATATATTGAATGATCGTGTTTTAATTTTGCCACATGGCCTCAATGTTGCATTTGCGGAAACTTATGACAAAAAACTTTTGTTGACGAACATTATACACAGAAACATTTAGTGCATTCGTTGGGTTTTATAATGTCAATATGATTTCGCACAAATTTAATTAGGAACTAAAACACGATCAAAACCAACGTTATATAACCAAATTTTTGTGCAAATGATAGGCGTACTATGCTTCATAATGATTTATACACTTATTGACTAATAAAATACGCTTAAATGTGCCGTAATTAAGCACAAGAAACACACTGGCAGTAACAAAAGTTATCATAAGAACTCCAGGACATATTTTGAGTTATCACAAGAACTCCGTAACATTAGAAAAATCGGGTATACATTTATTAGCCTTGGCTTTATGTTTGCAACTCTCCACTATAATTAGGTGATTATGTATAGCAACGAAGAAGATCACAAATGAAAAGGTCAATATGTACGAATTAGTAAATAATTTGGAAATTTTTCTCAAAACTACCAGATTTTTTTTAAACGGCGACGAAATATGGTCTAAAAGTTTTTTTCTAAAACATAATTCAATATGTAGGGCAAGCTTAATTATCAAAGTTTAATTTAGCACCTCAAACTCCCCATTTAAAGTTAAAAATAACCATTATTTACGCGAGTTCTCCAAGTATATAGAAAAGTTTTCCACAGAAATCCGTAACGTTTTCCAGGAACTCCGTGACAGTTATCATAAGAACTCCAAACAAGTTATCATAAGAACTCCATCCTTCGTGTAACACTTCCTCCCCCGTGGTACCGTCCATATATGCCCTTCAACTATAACCTAAAATATGATAAACAAGATCACCAGGAAAGGTGGCGTTCAATGAAGGCAACTCCCACACGACCCAGCAATAAGGACCAGCGGCCAGGAGCCCAGGAGGTTCACAAACAAAAACAGGACAGGGAACAAGGCAGAGCACGGATAGGATAAACACTTTAATAATACATATAAGGAAATGATAGTAACCGACAAGGAAATCAAATACAATTTATTGATTAATAGGCCCACAAAGTAAAAGTGCACAGGGGAAGGGAACTTGAAGTACGGGGAGGGGAG
This sequence comes from Ruditapes philippinarum, assembly GCF_026571515.1. Lineage (NCBI taxonomy): Eukaryota > Metazoa > Mollusca > Bivalvia > Venerida > Veneridae > Ruditapes > Ruditapes philippinarum. The sequence goes on from NW_026852864.1 coordinate 76,691, forward strand.
GGAAAACATTAAAAAAAAGATAAAACTAGGGGCAAAAGGGAAGATCCTTATCGTAGAGGAGAAAAACAAGAAGGGGCACAAAAAACTAAGTAGCCGCTATCTAACTTTTCGTCTCAGACTGACTTTATATCCTCGTAGTAAATAAAATCTTTATGTTTTGGCAAAGATCATTTGTCAAATAAGAGAAAAAATATTTGACATTTTCTTACTTTAGGCAATTTATCTGTCTTATTTTAGAGCACCCTAAGCAATTTACTACGAATTTATATCTCTAACGACAAATAAATCTATTATTCTTGCACACATTTTCAAGTAGTTCACAAAAAGAAATTGTGTTGTATAGTCTGTAGACGTGGACTAGAAAGCTATATCTCATTTTAAGTGACTCATTCTGCAGACTTACCTATGGACTATATACAAAATCTGGAAAATAGAATGGCAAAATATATCATTATTATGTGTCATTATTATGCTGTATTTATTGACTGACAGTCATCGTAAATTTGTGATTTTTTTAACAAACAATTACTTTAAAGTACATTTACGCAAAAATATTTGTCATTGCTGAGTATATGTTTTGTATTTTTATATGCCCTTGTGTATTAAGTTGTTTAAGTATTTACCTTTGCACTTCTATTGTCTTGAAAACACAAACTTGATCTTTTGTTTCATTTACTCTATGTGAAGGTTGTATTCTATGGTGCTCTAACCGATAAGATGTATGGATTCTAAAATGGCGGCCAAGGCAAAATTCAAAATTTTACTTACTCTAATAGTTTGATTTAGTACTGCAGTGGTGTGTGCAAACAACTGTCCTACCTCTCTAGCACCGGTTTAGTCTGAATTAAATATTTGAAAGTGAAAATGTAATTGAAGTTAGAATTTGGTAAAAAAATGGAAAACATCTATACGGCGGTGAACTGTGACACATTTCGTTTCATTTCATAACAAACTGCACATGGTCCCAAACACAAGAAATGTTTGTGTCCGAAACGATAAATCAATGGGCGGAACTAAATAAAATGGATCTTTGTGGGGTTATAGGTTATGAAGCCTGCGTTTGACTTCAGATGAAAATATCCAATATAACAATTTTGTTTATTAAGTGTTTTAATAAGAATATTATAAAGCAATACTAGTTCTATTAGTAACTTATATTTGTATTTTACAGAACCAATCAAGTATTAATTTCATTTACTTGGCTTCTTTTTTCTTAATTCCTTAACATCCATGAGTCTACTGTTCGTATTATCTTCTATACATGATTCAGAATTTGAAAATCATCATTATAGTGGTGTGTAACTTATTTCACAGACTGACTTTAAATATGCAATTATACTTTCTCGCAACAAATGAAAGATATATTGAACAGGTTATGAATTTCAGCAATAGACATGTCTGAATTTCAAGGCTGACGGCAATTTACCTCGAAATTTATGTTCCTTAAAAGAGAAAAATATTCTATTCTTGCTTAAATGTACCATATTTCCTTCGTTGTAAAATCTTTAGATGTGTCTGGTCATTTTTTAAAAGGTGTCAAATATGCATATCAAAATTAGATTATCCCCTATTGGTAATAAAGCAAACATAATCATAATATTCGTATGTTGGAAAGATATACACGTCATTTAATTCTGACAAGAAATTAAATGTTATCAGAATGTTTATGTTCTATTTAAAGAAATATTACTTAACCTTGCATGAAGAAAGAGTAGTTCAGTGGTAGAGCACATGCCTCCTAGTCTGGAGGTCATGGATTCAAGTCCCACAAGAGGTCAGATTTTCTTCCTTCTGCCTGTTTCCAAATTGGTTCGACTCTACTGGTCAAACCTTGACAAAGCAACCTCTTGACGTAACTTAAAACTATCTAACCGTTACCAAAAATGGCGTTTGATATTAATGGAGAAATAAGACAGTGAAGTGTTATCAATATTTGACAAAAATATTGTTATTTTATTAGACGCATAAATATTTTCACTAAAAGACTTAATGTACATATAGTCGTAATAGTACATTATAAGATTTTAAACCATGAAAAAAACAGAACATCATCAATACATGATTTTCATATTTCTTGGCGTCGGAAAATATAATTTGCAATAGGAGTGTATGCTTGAAAAAGTTAACAATATTAATTCGGTTATGCAAAACTAATTCTACGATATTTTAATTGGTCATTATTTTTGGATTAATTTTGTTTATTTCATCTGGAGAAGTTTATTTAATAATGGGAATATCTTTCCATCCTAAAAGAGTTGTTGATGCTGTTACCATATAAATAATAATTATAGACATATAAAGCGATGTTAAAACATGCAACATTTTCAACATTGGCGTATTGTTTCCTACTAATTTGATTTATTTGTAGCAGACACATATCGTTTACGTGATTTTTCATTAACCAAGCAAAGTCGGATCAGAGATTTTATCGGCAGAAACATAAACATGTCCATCAAGTTACCGTGGGGGATATAACATATTTATAATACAGAAATAAGTAAAATACATGACTGTATAAAATGTTTGTTACATAAAGTTTACATTACATCTGCAACTGTCTGTGTTTGCTTATAAATTGCTACTTAACTAACAAAGGGGTCATTTGAAATATAAAGATAGAATAGCAAAATTTCAGATAAATTGTCAAAAGCAGAAAGTATATAAATGTCTAAAAATAGGTCTTTGGCTTTACTTTTAATGACTGCAATGGAATCTGAAAGCAAAATAATCAGTGTCAATTCCACGAGAAATCCCAAGGGTGGAAGATCAAAATCTATGTTGTATTGTTTGTACCGCTGAACATTTCTTTCTACAACATGATATCTTGATCATTCTGTAATCATGAAAGTAACAGTTGTCATTATGTGATCAATAACAATTCTCTCAACATCTCGACAGATATCTTGCTGAAATTCTACCTGTCTTCAATAAACCATTACGACAAAGTTGTTTAGGAGGACAAAAGAGAGTATAAACAAAACAGTAAAAAGAGCCAAAACTATAAATATGAATATTTATCTATATGCTCTGTGAGAAAGAAGGAAACAAAATCACATAAAAAACGTGTGCAAATAAACCTCGAAGAAACCCTTTCAGAGATGCATTTTTATCTTATTTATTTAACACGAAGTGACAACAAATACCCGAATCCTTTCAAAACACAATCTCATATTTTATCTGAGTGTGTTTACTTTTTATTTTATGGATACCAAAAGTTAAAATATATTTTACCTACAATCATATATTATTCGCCAAACAAGAAGGATTTCAAATAAAAAATCACATTTATGACTTGTTTGGTTTAACAACATACGAAGTTAAAGACCAAGAGTAAAGAGCAACTTTCAGGTAGCACATGATCTAGACAGTCACCGAAAATAATAACACCGAAAAGAACAAGGGGAAATTTTGAGGTGTGTAAACAGTAGAACAACAAGTGTCGTTTTAAATATCTAAATCAAAACTAAGAAAACACAGATATTTACTGCCAAAGACAAATCGCAAAAAACTGATTTAGCATTTTTTAAGTTCATCAATGTAATACCATAGAAATATTCATTGCTTGCTATTCATTATTTCATCTAGATTATTTCAGAAGAGTAGCATTTCAAATTCCTTATATAGAATAATCAATTTTAAGTTTTAATCTAAGTGTATATTTGCATTCAATACAATGCATTTTGTTCTTATAAGAGTAGGCTGTAATATTACTACTTCCTCACAAGTAACAATCATATCTGATGTAAAAATAATATCATAAGAGTGGTAATTCTAAATATAAGATAAACCTATGCAAAACATGGAAGAAACATATTTAGAATTTTCTTTTAAAATAAACGTCAGTACTGTTACAGCACCATAACGCAATATACATAAATATTTATATATCATGATCTGAATTGAATATTGATATAAATGAGAAAACAATTATATCTTTAATTAGTATATAGTGTGGTAAATTGCAGATAATCATAAATGACATGAAAAAAGAGAATACTAAACAGTTATAAAATGTGTTTTATAATTACTGATTTCAAGGCATCCTCCGCAATGTTCTTCTAATCATGTTTTGGACGCCTACATTGTTGATGATTACATTAGAAGAGACTAAGAGTGATAGGTTTTTATGTGTTCGTGAATTTTAGATATTATTTAGTTATACGCGTATTTATGTCAATATTCATAAAAACTATAAACATATGAATAAATATTACCATCCAAACAAGAATATAATTGATGAAAAATTGTATATGAAAAGCAACCCAACCAAAAAAGAAAATCAACATTTAATGCATTCAATGCTTTAGAATGAACAAATGAATTGATTAAATAAGGACATACCTAATGATGCAAAGCTTAAAAACAACGCATAAATAAGCACTACAACCAGGAATGATACTCAAAAGATAATGGCCGCATTGTAACAGCGCCTGTGTAATACAAAAAAAGAAGATAGAAAAAAATGGCTGCATGTTTCGTACAGTCGTTACAAAGAAAATTGACACTAATTAGTTGAGTAACATTTAAGTAAATATAACTTTTACAATATTATGACTTGTTTTCGTTAGTTTTAACAATATTTTATTTCAATAAAACATATATATGCAATATAATTACAATCAGATGCTAGAAAGCTAGAAGCCTTTTTACAAACTCCTTCCTTCCTTGGTTTCGTTGTTTGTCGATTTTAAACGGGCTTTATGGTTTAAAAACGCAAAAAGGTTGTACATGTGAAGAAATACACCTGGATATTACTGACCGCAATATCAAACTTTCTTACTAGTTTGTCAGGAAACATTATTAAACAAAATATATTTCAACACAACAATCTGAACGCTTTCATGCGAATGTATCATATATGCCCTAGCACTCGTACCTGAAACTAAGATGTGGCTGTCTAGTATATCGTCTTAGACTGACTTTATATCCTAATAAACAAACCCGTTTATGTTTTTCCAAATATCATTTGGAAAATTAGAGAAAAGATATTTGACATTTTCTTACTTTAGGCAATTATGCTGTCTTATTTTAGCGCCCGCAGGCAATTTACTACCGAATTTATATCTCTAACGACACAGTAACTCTTTTATTCGTGCACGCATTTTCAAGTTCTTGAAAAGGAAATGTGTTGTTCAGTCTGTGGACCTATATAAAAAAGTCATATCTCATTTTAAGTTCGTCGTTATGTAGACTAAATATAGAAACGGGGGAGAGGAATGGCATACTAAATACCAATGACGGGCTAACAAAATCAGCAATTGCATTAAAATGCTTAAGATATCGTCGGACTTTAATATGATTTTGAAATCTTCTACTTCGCAGATTAAATCACTTTTTTCAGCAATATGACACCAATTCTGAAACAGCTGCATTGATACTATTAAGATACGATTAAAGAAACATGAAAGAAAGTAAGAACAACTTAAGTTCGTTTTCAATGTTTGATTCCGATACATGTTGTAAAGGTATATGATACGTTAACGAATGAACATTGAGACTAATCATAGACTTGCACTTATCACTACCGGCGATTAACTGGCTAAATCAAACCGAGCTTCCAACATTTCAACTTTTACATTTTGTGTATTCTTTGGAGACTTCGTATTTTCACTATTTTATCAATTAGCAATTTCCTTATTTGTTGACTGAAAATGTGCGACAAAAAAGTCAATCTTTTGTTATCTGAATTTACAAAGTAGAAAAGTATTTTAGGAGTCAGAATTTGATACAGTAAACAAAAAGGTATTTATTTTTTTGTTAATACTTCTGCATTATGTTATTGAAATATACTTATTATGTGGTGTTTTTTTACCTTTACATCGTCTATAGATTTATTGCAAAACCAGTTTAGTGTACATGCACTTGATGTGATTTTCACATGATAATCTTTCATAACTTTTAATGGATGTAATATTTGCCAACTGCGTGCTTTGAACGTTATCGTTATCTCCTTTCAAATTATATTATATTTGTATATATAAGTTTATTTTCTAGAAACATAGAACAAGGGTGTCTGAAAATACATTGCCAAGAACCAGCAGTGGACAACCGCATTTTCAATTAAGATTATATTGATATTTATATCAAACACATACAAAATATATCAAACATCATAATATCATCATATCATCATGTATTTTACATAACAGTTGGCATGAAAATATTATTAATTGAATATTAATAAGAAATGCAATAATATGCATGTTTCCATCTAGCAGACATTGTTTACTTGTAAGCAACCTTTTTCATCGACTACGTGATATTCATATCTTATAGTCACGTTTACATCAACTAGTATATTTTTTTTATTTGTCTAGTGTAAAAGATGTCATTTGCATATTAAAGATGGAAATTTAAGAACGAAACATATTAATTATAATTGAAATATCAGAACTAAAGGTCATTTTAAGACATTTTTTTCTCTGAATACAACTTTAAATTGAAACCAACGATATCTAAATTTATTTGCTGTTAAGTCAGTTTTATCGTTGTATTATACATTTTATTTCTCTCTTTTTGTATATTTTATACAGAAAACTCGCTGGAACGAAGTGCGAACCACTACATATTCTGGCGTTTGTTTTTCATTCCCAAACATTTGTCTAAACTTTCTTTTTTATGCCCCCACAAAGTGGGAGCATATAGCGTTGCACTTGTCCGTCCGTCTGTCCGTACGTCTGTCCGTCCGTCTGTCCGTCCGTACGTCCCGAAATCTTGTGAACGCAACTCCTCTTAAACCGGATGGCAGATTTTGCTTAAACTTACAGGGATGAACAACCTTAATGTGTAAATGGTAGTAAAGGAAGGAATTTTCGCTGCGACCAAATTTTACAGAATTATGGCCCTTTGTTGATTTTTTCACTATATACTATGTAGAAATTTTGTGAACGCAACTCCTCTTAAACCGGATGGCAGATTTTGCTTAAACTTACAGGGAAGAACAACCTTAATGTGTAGATGGTAGTAAAGGAAGGAATTTTTGCTGGACCAATTTTAACAGAATTATGGCCCTTTGTTGATTTTTTCACTATATACCATATAGAAATTTTGTGAATGCAACTCCTCTTAAACCGGATAGCAGATTTTGCTTAAACTTACAGGGAAGAACAACCTTAATGTGTAGATGGCAGTAAAGGAAGTAATTTTCGCTGCGACCAAATTTTTACAGAATTATGGCCCTTTGTTGATTTTTAGTTTTCAACTTGTGGCACATGTAGTCTAAAAAATATTTGACCTAGAGTCATAAGATTGACAGAACAGTGGCGTGTGGGGGCATCCGTGTCCTATGGACACATTTCTTTTTTCCAGAAGTTGTACATATACAATTAAGCGTTTACTTACATTTTTATAACAAAGCAAGACTGGAATAATAACATATCAAACACATTTGTTAAATTCTTTCCAGTCAAAAATGAGATGTTCCAAATTATAATAAAATTAGAGAAAATTAAAAAATAGAGGAATATATGAGATTGATATGTCATGTGCAGTATATACTTAAAAAATTTGAGTGAAAGACCGGTGTCTACAATCAAAGATTAAGGATTAAGAACTCTGACAGAAAGTAGTTAGGTGTAGCGGAAAGGTGAATAAGATAGAAATATTTGACTTAATTTTATTTTTTTTAAAAAGAAAACAACTTAAAACTCATGACATTAATAAATGAAATGTAAAACAAATACTTTTCAGTCGATTGAGATAAGATTAATTGAAACATATTTTATCTTAACTAATAGATACTAAAGAATGTTTAATCACTGAACTTCTCACAGTTTCAAGCAATGTCAAGGTCAACCAGATTTTGGTATTTCTAAATGTATACATTTCTCAGCTAAGATAAGGTTTAAACATAAACATAAGATTTGGAATTTGGAACTGATAACATATCAGCACAAGAGAGATAACTATCATATTTTCTTAATCTATCTTATTACTTGTTTTGTTTTCCTGATTTCAAAGTAATTTTTAACTTTTAAATGCATTTATTATAATCAACATCCCCTGATACCGGAGTAAAAACAAACTGATTTAGAGGCTCAATTTTTCCAGGGTTAACGCGTCTGAATCTAATTTTTTTGCATGTTCATGTATCATAATAGTTTAATCTTTTTACAAAAACGGTGTACAGTTAAAAAAAATCCATGTCATTTAAATCTAGCAAACTTCCATTGGTTTTGAAAATGTTTCTTGAATGAAATTTTGTTTGATTAATCTGTAATCTGTATCAATTAATGTCTGAAGAAGATATTGTAATTCAAGCACTGTTGTTCGCACAGGGGAAATCAAGGCATGTTGTAAAGCAATAATAATTTCATACATGTAATATTTTATAAACACTCATGCAATTCAGATTATAGAAAAAACACCAAGAACAATTAATGTTACCACATTTACCTAAAATAAGAGTCTTGGTTCGTGGCTACATATGTAAATGCATAATTTTATCGGTTCAGCGGAATGTACAACAAATTAAGATAATCATTCTCTTCAAAAAAACCTATGATTTACGTGTTTTCTCTGACAGCATCTTTCTGACATGACATATTGTCGGCAGAACAACCCTTGAATATAACGATCACTGTTTGAATAAATATGCACTGTCTGATTCAAAATAGTTCTTGTTTTTCAAGGTTAATAAAGATGTAACTTTGTATAAAAACTTATTGCAAATGGCATCTTAATTTTTTGAATCTACAAATATGTTGTCATTATAATCAAAGTATATCAAATTATGCTGTAACTCGCTTATCATGATGTCGTTCAAAGCGTGTATTTGAAGAGATCTGGTCTTCTCAGGCAAACAAATCAAAACACCCCTAAAATATGATAAACAGGATCAACAAGGAAAGGCGGAGTTCAATGAACGCAACCCCACACGACCTAGCAACAAGAACCAGTGGCAAAGAGCCCAGGCGGACCCTAAACAAAAACAGGACAGGGCACAAGGCAGAGCACGGACAGGCTAATCACTAAAATAATATATCATTTGTAACTGACAAGGAACTCAAAGAAAACAAATAATTGATCGAATAATAGAAAATAATTTGCACCTGACAAGGAATTTAAAGAAAACAAATAAATGACTGAAAAACAGGCCCACAAAGTCAAAGGGTTCAGATTTTTTTGTTGGGGTGGTGGGTTGAAAAAGATTTATAACTTAAAGAAAAAATGCAAATTGATAACATTGTTTTATGAACAAAATATCGATTTAAATATATATATTTAAAGATAAATGATTTTTTTGAAGACTATGTTCTGCTGTATAGGCCAATGATTGTTTTATAGCATTTTAGTTAATTGATGTTCTACTAGCATGTAAATTTGCCCAAGGACTTAATTCAAAATTTGAAGCCACTTATAATTTCAAACACATGTAAAGTTAAATAATTTACTTGCATGTTAGTATATTATAACAATATCACTTTTATATCACTTTTTGTCGTTTGCAATAGCCTGAAATAATGACCAATCTCTTTGAAGTTACGTGAATTAAATACACGAACGGGAGGTAAATTACAAGTAATTAGATCAGACTTGAAAAAACCTGGCTGTTTAATACCGGATTATTAGCTAATAGATTCCAGTAGTAATTATCCTCCAGTGTTTATTTCTAATAAACGCCTTCGTTCTTACACACAAAGTGTAGATAATTTATTTATATTTCAATATATAAGCTTAAGCACATCAAATTTTACGAAAGGAATACAGAATTGAAATGTTGTATTTATCCGGCTTCTAGTCTTTATTCATCGTTTGTTTTCATAATGCAAAAATCATATTTATTTTAAGCCAAAAAAGAGTCATGGTATCAGCTGCTACTGTTATTGTTGTCCGGTAATAATTTATAATTGATGAATACTAAGTTTGTCTAAATATTTCTGCTCCTTTCAAGTTTTCAGTTTTAGTATCACATAGTAATAGTTGAATGGTCAAACTTCAGGAATTAAAATGGATTTGTCAAACTTTATCTCCATAGATTAGACTGAATTAAAACTTGGTGAACGTTCAATTGAACTTTTACAAAGGCAAAAATCATAAACGGAGAAATATATGTTTAATATCTTCAAAATTGAGGCAACCGACCTGTCTGCCTTAAAGGTAATTATCCATGAGATGTATATTACTTACGACACAACTAAGATTTAACTCCTTTACAATTGTGCAAGTTTTAAGTATATTTCGTTGTTTTGGCATTTGCCAGTCAATGAAATAAATATTTTATGATGGTAGGTCAAATTGTTTAGAAAGAATATGTGGTATAGACCTCAAATTGCATGCATCAGAGCAAAGAAAAAATACAGAAAAATGTTAACAGCAAGGCGTACTCATAAAAAAACTTAAAATGGCAAAATATGTTTTGTTTTATGATGGCTGCCACGATATCAAAAAAAGATAAAACATATGAAGTACCATTTTGTCTAGGATTTAAACATAGTTTGAATCAATAGTAGACATCATCTTATTACCAATATTTTAATTGCAAAAGGAAAAAATTCAAACATTGACAATCATCGTTAAAAGTGTTTAATCTAAACGTCTATCCTGTTGAAATTGTTTGTTTTTTTTAATTTAAACTCACTATTTTTCATCGACTATTTGATAAGTAAGTAATATTACGGTATCGATTTAATGACAAAAAAATAAAGAATTTTTTTAAGAAAATTAATAATAAAGAAACGGAAACTACGCAATGTTCTATCCTCTAAACGGTTCAAGATTCTAGACTATATAATGTTTTAAAATATTGTATGATCAGCTATGAAAAAATCCCAATGGACATATTCGACATTATTCGATGTCTTATAACATATATTTATGTATACCTTTTATATTGGATTAGTTCTTATTGATTATGTGGATTAAATAATTTAATAATTCAAATTGAATAATTGAATCATTTAACAAAGTTGTTTTCAGAAGATAAGTATTTTTTAATTGATATACTCTCAAAACAAAATGTGCAAATAAGCATCGAAATAATAGAAATAACATTTAAAATGTATGTGGCAACAGTTATTCGATAATTTGCATTCTGAACAAAAGGCTTTTCCTATAAAGCTGAAGTTGACAGCAAAAGAGACATAAAACTAACTTATTAGTGTTATTTTATGTTTCTTTGGCTTTATTGATCCCAATACTTTTTGTGTTAAATATTAAACACCATTTAAGTCGTTTCGGTGTTAGGGACCATGAGAGATATTACACTTTACGTTATTTATCATGAACAGACTCGATAAAATAGAGCTTATGACTTTCACATATTTAATTTTGTTTTTCTTTCTCCAAAAGGATCTCCCCTTCTCAATGTTTATAAGCTGTGAGTTAAGGTTAAGTGCTTTTAATAAAAACAAAATAATTTATCGTAGTGTTTTAATTCTGGTCCTACGGAACCATTGATTGCAATACTTACAGTGTGAAACATATAAAATTTGTTTTTTTTTTACTTTTAAGATGTTACACTTTCGTTCATATGAACAGACTCAACAGAACCGAATCTGATATTTTAAGCTTTTTCGTTTTCGTTGATTGATCTCCCAAAGAACATAAATGTATCGACAGGAATAGGTATTTTCATTTTATCGGTACTTGTTTTAAATTCAGTTATATTTCCTGTGCATATCTACTGTCTTTCGTAACTTAATTATAAATATTGTATGTTAACATTTGTCCTCGGAATGCGGAAACAAACTTGAATGTGCTCAGTAACTTCCCAGACTGATTTTAAATATGCAATTATTTTATCAGGCAAATAAAACGAAAGATGTATTGGACAAGCTCGGAATTTCAGCAATAGACTTGTCTGCTTTTACGGTCAGAAGGCAATTTACCTCCAAGTTTATGTTCTTTACAAGAAAAGGTTATTCTATTCCTTGTTAAATGTACTTTTTGATGTGTCTGGGTATTTAAAATGAGTCAAATATACGTATCTCAATTAGATTACTTCTTATTGTTAAGAAAACAAGTAAAGTACATATGTGATATAAATGTTGACATGGAATATGTTTAAGATTGATTCAAGTACGGAGACTGGAGTACTGTTAACAAAAGATGTGTATTATACTTCCTTCTTTATTTTCTGGGCGAAAAGAATTCAGAAAAAAAGGATTTTATTGTTGTATAGTTATTGAACGTTTTTATTGCTCACAATAAACTTTAATGAAATCAAACTGTATCTGGATAAAAATTTGTAGACACTTTTATGCCCTTATTACACACGCACATGCTTCGTTATTCACTTCTTATCTTTCATTATTCGTGAAATGATTTATTTTCCATCAAAGTGTTGAAAACTTTAAAATAAAATTGTTAGCACTTCCAATGCCAACAACCAGCTGTTATGTTTTGTGTTTTCTAATAAAATATAGTTTTCGTAAATATCAATTTTGCTGTGCATTATCAAATTTAAGCTGCGAAGATGAATTAACAAATAAACATTAATTTATTTAACAGCGGAGATCAATTTTTACCACTTCAAATCCTCCCTCCCCATCCGAAAGCATTTCTGGATGTATTTATGTTTTACATATTCCAGATAGAACTAATTTTGTCGATATTTAAGCAGATCAATTATCAACAAATTTCGTCACTAAAGATTTAGTAAGGCAGTTTTCTTTGTATACATGACATTGAAATCACACTGTTAGAGCATATGTTCAGAGCTAGTACATGTATTTTGTTTAAATTCATTACAAACTACCAAGTTTACGTCAAATATCGTTTTCCCCGTTTTAAAGGTCCTTACTCTTAACAAAAATGACTTATCTTATTGTATATAAACATTAATTGACATACAATGCAAAGCACCAACCTTTTTGAAAGCATTGAACTGCACAGAAAGATAAAGCAAAACACTTGGAATAGAATGACGAAACTTCACTTGGGAATTTCTGATAATGTCACAATGACATTTACTTGACAGTTTCATAAAGACATCTAACTAAGATAAGAGCGTTTGCCAGATTGCATTCTAGTATTGTATAATTAGTTCTAACTCGGTCTATCTTTACTTTTGTCTATGGAAACTCACTCGTTTATCAAAATATTAGGTATTTACGACAATTTTCATTTTTATATCTCATTAAAGAATCCAATATAGAATAGGATTGACTAACACATTAATTTGAACTGTTACCTGACATAGATATGTCTGTTCTTTACTCCTTTTCCCAGAAAAAAATGGTGTCGTTGATGTAAAAATACCAAACTTTACTAAATTTCAAGAAAACAGATACACCAATTTTTAATTATATTGTTTACTAGTATGTTCCTAAAAGTAGTATCATCATCATATAAAACTTATCAAGGCATGACATTTGTATTGCTTATCTAGAGAGCTGCTGTCTCGCATGCGCATCTTGATGATTATCAACATGCACAATACAAATAAAATTACAATTCTTACATGCCTACAGACGCAAAAGCACGCAACTTGTGTAAACGTCTTATTATTTCTTAATAACTTCCTATTAATCTTTTAATATTGACATTTAAGGTACAACTAATTACTTTTTTCAGTATCAATAAGTTATAATTATTTGTTAACTTTGTTTTATGTCGTACTTGAAACAACATTCCTGTCAATTGTTCTAAAATAAGCAGTTTACATAAGTTTGTTAACTATGATTAAACAATGTTTCTTTCATTCTGATTCAAATCTTTTATTGTGCAATAGGTAATTATGGAACGTTTTTGATGTGTTATATATGTTTGTTTTTTATCCATTCGGTTGTATTATTTGAGATGAATATCTTGCAATAATCTCGCCTAAATACATGTTTAAGGTTATACCTAAATCATGACAACATGTACTCAGTATATGATAATGAATAATAATATATTGCATTTGTAAGTAGAAAGATGTTGTTCTTGTTAGTGGTGCTGGTGGTTTCTTTCCTTTTTTTATTTTTTTCATTTGTGAGGGAGGGTGTTCTTGTTTTTGCTCAACAAATTTATTTTAAAAATTTCGAACTCATACACAGTTGGGTAAATCAATTATGTTGATATGGACGTTGTTGTGTATGTCTTTGCTTTTGTTTCGGGGGTTAATATTTTGTTTTTCTTTGGGGGGGCGGTAGGGGCTGAATCAATGGGTTTTGACCGGTTTTCATTGTAAAAAAACAACAAACAAATAGGTTTTTCCGAAGTGTTGAACTCTTTATACAATTCTCTTTTAAAAGACTTAATTGTCATTGTACTTGTTGGTTCAAGGGAGTCTCCTATATTCAGTTTTTTTCTACGAGTAACAAAATCAAGTTCAAGTTGTCATTTGGTATGTGTCAAAATTCCGAAAAAGGCTCCTCAACCAGACGGTAGGATTTAGTTGTACAGCACTAAATTTGAGATAAGATATTCAATTTTCAAAGCTATACAACACTTGCATTCAGACGGTAATTCTACACTGTAAGAATCATCTGAGGTTTCCCCTTAAAAAAGGATCCCTTAACATTGATCCTTTACATACTTTACTCACTAAATACTTTTTCGCCATGAGTAATGATTGAAACACCTCCATTAAAAAAAATATATATATATAATTTTTTTAATGTGAAGCCTGACCGAGACTCAAACCTGGGACCCTCGGAATACCGTACTGCGGCTCTGCTGACTAAGCTATCTGGCCGCCTACAAACTACCTCCCCTCCCCTTATTAGAGAACAATTCAATACCGTGACATAATCATTTTCGGAATAATTTGGGATTCGAACATAACACAACTTTGGGTCTCCTGAAGAGTTTTTCAACATCATTTTTACCCATCTTACTACTATGTTTACCTTTTAGCCCTAATTGTTCTGAAATTTCATTCATTACACCCATTATCAGGAGATAATTTGGTTATCTGTTACTTGTCATTGTGGGGGGTCTGTAAAAATCGGTACGACAAGATTTTCAAAATAGAACATGTCCTATCCCTTACATCTAGACATAGGGTTTCCGAAATCAAGAAATAGTAGCCTTCACACATTAAGATTTGTCTGTACATCTTAGTTTTAATTGGTGTTGTACATCAAAATCTTACCGTCTGTTGAGGCCTTAATTCATCTAAATGTGATAATTTTTCTAGTCTTGTTTTAGTGTAACGCTTCAGCCGTTACAGACAACATCTTCAATATTTGCAAATTGCGACTATACAGGTGTTAAGTGATGCGCGGCTTCAGTAAAAAAATCCTTTCACGGTGATTTTATTTTTCTTGTCGCTCGGGATTCCAAAACTTAAGTACACTTTTCATTATCTTTCGTGAATAAATCAACTTAATCCGATTCGGCAATTACCGACTTCTGTTTGTTGTTTTCATTGCTGTTGAGGGTTATCTATGTTCAAAAATTACTTCTAAAAACAATTATACAGTTAATATTGAATTTGGTCGTCAAAGCGATTTATTTACCTAAAATTAAACATTAATAAAGCTCGAACAAAATCATGGATTTTCTTCATGAATTTATTAAGTATTGGCAAAACTCGTTATTCATTATCATCCGTTAATCTTTCTGACGTGGTACTTGTAACTACTTCAAAACAACTACTTTACCTTAATCTGGACAGTATAATTGCAATTTACATCATGTTATCTTGGACTTGAAGGATAAAGCAAATTAACCTTTGATAAACGAAAAGACTTCTGTCCGAATAATTACGCAGTTTTCAAATATATTAATATGTTCCTTCTCAAACTCTGTTTCTGTTAAATACACAGATGGATAAAGCAAACATGCTTGCAGAACAATGACGACACTTCACTTCGAAATTTCTGATAATGTTAATATGACATTTCCTTGACATCTAAATAAGATAAGAGCGTTTGCCATATTGTATTGTATCACTCTAATTATTTCGAACAACTCGGTCTTTCTTTACTAACGTCTATGGAAATTCACTTGTTTATCAAAATATATTATAAAAATATTAGGTGTTTACGACATTTCTCAGTCAAGAATTCAATATCAAATACAACTTACTCATACGACATATTCATTTGAACTGTTACTTGACATAGACATGTCTGCTCGTTTTTTGCCTGAAACACCAGTGTAAAAATACAAAAGTTTATTAAGTTTCAAGAAGACTGAGACAGCAATTTTAAAATAGATTGTTTACTATTATGTTCCTAAAAACAGTAAAAAATCATTCCCAAAAAAAAAATTTCAAGGCATGGGCATTTATTTTTTTTTAATATTTTTCCTTTGATAGCTAAAAGTACTCTTGATGAAAAAAACATTTCACAATACTTTTTCAAAACTGGGCATTTCCCACAGACTCAAAAAACCCTTTCACCTTGTGGGCAATTGATTAAAATAAAGTCTTATGGGATAAATTTTTAATATTTCCATTTAATTTCCCTTTAAATAGACATTTTTAAAGGGTTTAAACCCAAAAACTTTTTTTCTCCCCCTTATCAGTTTAAATGGTTTTAAATTTTTTGTTTTTTTTGTTTTATTAGTGCTTGAAATATTCCGGTCAATTGTTCTAAATATAGCTGTAGCGGCTGGTATTTGTTTACATAAATTTGCTTACTTTTTGATTAGCCAATGTTTGTTGTTTTGTTGTTATTTTTGGGGGTTTTTTTTTCATTCTGATTCTAATATTTTGTTATATAATAGGAAGTGTTAGTTATGTTTGATGATGTGGCCTCTACATTTTTAATCAAATTGGTTGTTTTTTTGTGTGATTTTTTTTGCAATGGCATCTTAAAATTTGTTTAAGGTGACAACAGACACTTTCCGTGGTACTCACATAAATGTCATTTAAACCAACTTATTTTAATAATAATTGTTATTTATTTAATCTTAGTGCATTAAATGTCGTTGATCATCTTAAAAAAATAACATATTTTTGAAAAAAATGCCTTTGTAAATGATTGATTTTTAATAAAAATCCTAAAATTTTAAATCGTCATATCAAAGTCATTTTTTTTTTTTTTTTTTTTTTTTTTTTTTGTCATCAAACTTTTGGAAAATAAACATACTGATAATATCTGGGGAACCGTGTCTCAAATTTTTTCTATCTTTTCTCAAAAAAATATAACGTAACGTCAAACATTTTATGCGACTTTTTTCACCATACATATTACGTAATTAAAGATAATTAAGTCGCTGATTGAGCAAACAAAAATCCCTGACACGGTTCCCTCCGTAAATGAATTCCTTTTCATGTGCTTTAAACCGCATGTTAATTGCTTGATTATTAAAAAAGTTATGCCGATTCAAAGTTAGTCCGACCCGCATCAAACGAAGTGTCATAAATCGGCTGTTCTCTCTCGGACCCCTACGTTTCACGCTAAATAATTGCATAATACACAAATATCGCACCAGAGAGGGTCACAAGTTGCGGTATCATACTTTAACAACATTTTATGACCCAGTGACATCTGGCCAATTAAAAAGTTGCTGATTAATATCAGTTTATAACAGAAATTTCTTCAAATCTTAACGTGATTTACCGTCCGTCTGGTATCGGTCGCACATGTCACGTGACTTTCGGTAAAATTTGAGGCACTCGGTGGGGGGAAATGGAACGTAGCGGGGTATTTAATTGTTTCACTTTTGAAGTTTATTATTATTATCATCAGCATTATTATTATATTATACCAGTGTCACTCTGTCTGTGTATTCGTGTATGAAATTCCGTTAAAATATAAATTAAAATAACAAAAAAAAATGAGCTTCTGACGGTCTTTTAAAGTCCATGGTAGATGTACAAATAAGAACGGGATATTATAATTTTTTTCCTCCAAATTGATATAAATGCTTCACATATTTTAATAGAAATAAAATGTATCACTCGATCATTATGATCTGACCTTCTTGACTTCTATTATCATGAATACACGTATCATCTATGCAAGACATAGAGATCCAGTTTCTACTGGGATATACAATAAATTCCATACTTAGTCCCAGGTTTATTAGTACTGTGTTCGATTTACTGGCGAACAATTTATTCAAAGCATTCACTGATAATATATTTTATTATCTATTTTTATTGATTCATAGAGAAAAATAATCATGAGACAACGTAAAATGGTTTAGAAATTTGTCAGGGACACC
Organism: Ruditapes philippinarum; assembly: GCF_026571515.1. NCBI lineage: Eukaryota > Metazoa > Mollusca > Bivalvia > Venerida > Veneridae > Ruditapes > Ruditapes philippinarum. The sequence continues at coordinate 94,736 of NW_026852864.1, forward strand.
TTACCACAAGTCATATAGGCGTTCACATAAAAAATGTTATCTGTTTTTGTTGTTGTTTTACTTAATTGACATTGTTAGAAAACGAGATTGAATGTAATTAAAGCAAGCCCTTGAATCTGTACAAAAGTCCATAAACTCAATGTAATATCTATCAGATTAACGGGACAGACAAATTATTTTCACACATTATATGGATATTTTAGCAACTTATATTTTTAATCAACCCCGTGGTCGTGCGATTTTGCCGCCTATATTATTTATTTTCATACATTATGTTATTGTACATGGCCCGACCAATTTCTTATTTTATAAAAAAGGCCTTAAAAAAAAGGTAGACGATATTCTAAAAAGATGACGGTATTTGTACGATAATGAATTACGGAAAATTAGTATGGAAACCAGTATAGACCGGTCAGTTCACGGATATTATGGAACTACACGATTTTTCCCTTCATTGATGCCTCAATAGGGGGCGGAGCGTTATCGATTTAATTTGACAGGTTACCGCGAAATAGCAGATAAAAAATGGTACAGGTACCGTTTTTTAAAACGTTTAAAAACACATTTTTTGGACTAACTGCTTCCAAAATTAAATCACGAATGTGTTCAGAAAAGGTTGATAAATTTACTAAGCAAAAAATCTCATTTTAGGTATTTTCAGTGATAATTGACTCCGTTGTCACCTTAAACCAAGTGATGTATTTTACTCCCTATACAAAGGTAAAACTATGAGTTGTGAACGGTTTTCAAGTTTTTTATTTGATCCATTTTTTTGCTAGGCTGGAGGCTAGAGGTATAGTGTTGTGAAAGGTTTTCATTGTATTAATGCGAAAAAGGATGTTAAAGATGTTGTATTTGTCATAATTTCTCATTTCAGTGTGATTTCGTTTTTCTTGTCGTTCGAGATAGTTGAATCCAAAACACAAGTTGAAGAGGAATGAATGCCTGATAAGCCAGCGCTTAGAGTGTTTCACTTTACGTTATCTATCATGAATAGATCCAATAAAACGAAGACGACAATTACCCACTTCTGATTGTTGCTTTTATTGCTGGCGAGATATTTCTTGTTCAAGAATTATTTTTTAAAATAATTACAAAGTTAATCTTGAAATTGTTTGTCAAAGACATTTGTCAATCTCAAACATTTATTCACCTGGAACAAATAATGGTTTTCCTTCATGCATTTATTTAGGATTGGCAACACTCTTATTCATTTTTATCCTTTTATCACTCTGACGTGGTACTTTTAAGTACTTCAAAAGAACTACCTATCTTCATCTTGACTGCATATTTGCTCCTACATTAATTTATCTTGGACTTGAAAAATAAGACAAATTTAACAATAACAAATAATAAAAAAAAAGATTTCTGTCCGAATGATTACACAGTTTTCAAATCTGTTATTATTTAGCTTTTCAAACTCTTTTTGTGTTAGATATACAGGAGGACATTCGTTAACCAATGCAATAAACTCAGTAAGAAAAAATTAATCAAAACTGTTAATTCAGTAAATATATTTCTTTTGACAAAATTCTAAATGCCATTCACCCCGAGCTGTTTAAGAGTTGATTGGATACAAATTTGCTGCAGATAAAACGGACAGTGAAATAGTTTTTATTCTCCGCAGATTTATACGGTATTTTAAAGTGTTGTGTTGGTCAAGTAGTTACCTAAGCTGCAATTTTTTTTAACAGATTCCAATTCATATAAGGGTCAATGGTCAAGTTACAAAATTTCTGAAATTGAAATATACGGTTGAAATGGGATTGTGCTGTGGAAACTTTTATATATAACAAAATCCAACAATATATTCTTTAAGTCGTATTTGGTAGTCCTAAATTGTTCCCTTTTAAAGTGTAAAAATATAATCATTTCAGTATTTTTATTACAATATTTTGCCAGTTTATTTCGCATAGAGTTATTCTTTTATTTATTGGCTTAAAAGTGATTTGTCACAATACATGTTCATATATTATAGATTCTACAATATATGAACTTCATCATCCTTTACAAATAATGCAGTACATTTTGGATACTTAAACTATCATGCATTTAAACTATGTTGGTAGATGCATTGCTTCCCTTGTTTCTAAAGTTTATGCATTGTTAACGAAAACATTAATCAGAACTTCCAATTTGCAATTTTAAAGACAAATTTACATTCTTGTAATATTTCAGCTATTTAACGCATGATATAGACAAATTGTTTTTGATAATCTTTACCCATGACTTTTTGAATTTAACGTATTTGCCAAGATATGGACTTTGAATGGTCCATTTTAAGTAATAGGGATTTTAAGTAACAGTATTTAACATGGACAATCTGCACGAATGCTCCTTAATGGTGGCATTTGCTTGGGTAAAAAAGAATATAAGTTTGATTTTTAAGTGCATCTTTTTACATTTCTTCTTTGAATGTATTTCTATAACGTGTCCTAACACCCTTTTGGTAATGAAGAGCTTGTGCAGAAGTCATTTTTACTAAAAATAAAATTCTACTTTTAATCCACTCTTTTTTAATTGCATGTTACTTTTTTTCCTCACCCTTTTTTAACTTTTAGATACTCTATGACCGACCCTTTTATCTCTTTTTTATTTTTTGTTTTCTGTTAATCATAATAACAACATAATGATCATTGTTTTTCGGTAATTCGTTAGGGCCATCGCCTATATATAAAGAAGTTTGAAAACCAAAACGTCGAAAATCATAAGAGACGATGACGAAAACACCGTGGGACGAAGACTAAAAGACGAAAACACGAAGTGACGAAAACGCGATAACTCGAAGACACGATTACGAAAATTCGTTCAATTGAAGTCGACAATTATTGCGTTTTCGCCATCGTGTCTTCGCGTTCTCGTCCTCGTCCCTTCATGTATTCAGGTTTTCGTCCCTTTTCGTCGTATTTTGCAATTTCGTTCTATCGTGTATTCGCCTTCCGGTACATGTCAGTATAATTATTTAGAGAAACATTGATTTCAGTCCGTACTTGCTCACTGTCTACAACATTTAAATGACAGAAGATATAATATTATCATCAAGGGGTTTGAACATGTAATGTGTTTAATATTTAATAATTAATTGTTTTCTAATAAATTGATTAATTCAAACTTTGCATGATTTAAGAACATGATAACAGAAACTTTGGAAGCGACAGTAATTGGGGGTCACCTATTCCGTTTTTGAATTATCTGTCCTTGAATTTAAAAGATATGGAATTGATATTTCGTTATTATTCAAAGAAATGCATATTTATTCAATTTAGTATTATAAGGAGGAAAGGTGGCCTAGTGGAAATAATAAATGTCTCTCAACATATCAGAGCTAATGTTTGGGTTTTTTCTCTTTTGTTTGACAGTTAAATGAAGTGAACTCGAAAATGGTTCAAAGTAAGGCCTTTCACCATAATGAAATCAATAAGAGTTCACGATTCAACCAAAGTCAGTACATGTATTTTAAACTTAAAGGTCTTTTTTTGTACCTTTACATACCGGGGGTTAATACAGAATGCGGAGGCTCATTTTCGAGAGTTTAGTGCATTAAGTGTGTGAGTGTATAAAATGCCCGCAAGTTTGATATATATCATGAAAAAAAATTGAACACACATAGAAAAAGTATCTCCGACTAATAAATATGAAACAATGATCACATTACAATAATTCATCATTTCTTGAAAATTCATTATATGTTCTTGTAATATTTTCATTACAAAATTATACTACATGTATGTTATGATTTTATAAAATGAAAAGCTTACAAAAAAAAGGTGCAAATATTTCGTAATCGTGATATTTAAATAAAAAGCATAACATCTAAAAAGAAATCGACTATTATATTAATTATAATAAGTGACGATATTTTAAGTATCTTTACTTTGTTTCTTTATTGAAATTGATGCAAAGGTAAAATGGCTGATATATTGAAAGCTCGATCTCGTCTATTTCACATAAAAGACTTGATTATTAAGAATTGCTTATGAAAGGTAACTTTGTATCTTTCTTAGACGAATTTTAAAGATCCTGTATATGTATTCTCATGAGCAGTACTTGTTGTTCAAGTTTGAAAGAAGACCAACCATCCACAGGCAGTGTGCTCACAAATGCCTTAGCGGAAAATTTTATGCCTAAGAAGTCCGGGTTACTTTTTTATTCGTTAGAAATGTCAATCATGTGTTAAATATTGTTTTATAATGGGTTTCAATATAAAACAACTCAAGAAAGTAGCCTTAAACATGGAGAATTGTGTAATAAAAGTAGCATAATGTGAACAAAGAATTATTTTGACTTCCATACTCATTCACTATAATTATTTCAATTGCCAAACAACCTAAAGAAGCAAAAAATTGTTCATAGATTGTTCATCTTAATGACAAAGGAGTAATGTTTGGAAACTGTAACAAGGTGACAATAATAAAACGTCTTTGAGAAACAAAAAGAATAATATTTCTGAGGCATAATGAGCATTTAACTACATGTGATTAGATTTTAAACAAATCTGATATTGTTGTCAAAGCCATCGCGTCGGTAATAACAGCAGCGTCGCGTGTTTTCTAGTAAACAGTAAAATACAAAAATATCTTTGCATAATATAACAATTTCTAAACCTTCAAAGTTTATCTTAGCTTATAACATAAATTAATTTTGAGAAAAAATGTTGTATAACATGTAATAAAAATACAAAGAAATACAGAGTGACAAATTATCAGTTTTTGAAATAAAGATATTTGACGCGGATAAAAATAGTTGAATATTGTACAAACGAATCAAAAAGACTCCAAATATTACAAAAATTGTAGGAAAATTTGATGCATATTTGAAATGTTAATAATAAGTTGAAAGTATTTAGGAAAATATATATATTTCAAGGATTTTTCTTTTCATGCGTTTAGGTCAGAATGTGTAATGATTTCGTGGTACCCGTGGTTGACTAGTTTAATGGTTTGGTCCTCACAACTGTGGGTCCTCACAACTAGCAAATGACTGGATTCTTTTATGTCTTAAGGCATTATTTAGTGGAAAGTCGGTTGTTCTATTCACTAAAGGACACCTGTAGTTTTTCTATACCAGTCAAACTAGAAAATCACCATTATGACATTAACTTGAAATCCAACCGAAAAGAAAGTGAAGGCACATTAATGCACATTAACTGTTATAATTTGCATGTTTTGAGATTAGTATTTTGTCAATTTCAAACACCGAATTATTAATATTATTATTATTATTATTATTATTATTATTATTATTATTATTATTATTCACAAGTAACTGATAATCAATTCTTATGGAAATCACCATTTAACGATACACAACAATAACAATATTACGATAAGCATGGATATAAAACATTAAAGACTTTTGAAGAAGTATTTATAAATCTGTTTTAATTAAAGTCATTGTAGCTGATATTTCCGCAAAAATGTATTAGAAACTACCACTTTGTGCGGGAAAAAGAAAAAATCCAAGCATGATTTGGTACATTACAAGCAACAAACTGCCAAAACAACAACTCCCTGCATCTTCAAATTGTCGGATTCTGAAGTAAACCATTTGTTTTATTGTGAATATACAGTTACTCAACATATTGTTCCTCTTTCCTTTATACTTTAACCATTAAACTGATATTTTCTTATATTTATGATAAAACACTCATTTTTTTATCCGGCGACTTCATGCTCTAGCATCAAAACCTCTCCTTGTATTCTAATGCAAATAAGAAACTCAAGCCAAACACAATTCAGCAAGTTTCCCTTCTAAGAAAGAATAAATGATGAAAAGCTGATTGCTAAATATTTCCATAAGGGTCTCTTATAAAGTTTAAAAAAATGCTCACCGCAATAAACTTTTTTAATTATCCTTTTAACTTTGTCAGTTTAATTTCAACTGCATGTGTTGAACACATCATATGAACTTTATTTTAACCTTGTATCATGTTTTTATTATATTAGTTTATTTATGTGCAGCATGTATTTCACTCTTATCAGAAGATCTTTTGTTTGTTTGTTTGTTTGTTTCATTTTACGCCTTTTCCAAACAGTATTTCAGTCATATAGGCTGGTAGTTTCCTAACCATCGTTCCTGGACAGTTACACCAGTACTAGACTACCTTCCTCCGTGCTAAACTACCAAAGCATCTCCCGGGGATCGAACCCACGCCAGAGAGGTAACTGGATAAGAAGTCATTAACTCTAACCCCTCGACCTCGGAGGCGGTATAAGAAGATCTATGATGAGTACTATTTAAAAAGTACTAGATTCTTTCTACTCTACTTAAGTATTGAGGAAAGAAAAGAAACTTGAGGGAACTGGGACATGGAACAATATTAAAGGAAACAGGATTTGAATATTACACATTATTTTATCTCAATCAAAGTTAAAAGTAGGCGCATATTATTATGCCTCTTTCTATACAAAAGTTTTATGGCGGAAAGATGATGAAAAAGGTATGGTGAGCACAATGAAGTTATAACCACTCAATTGAATTTCTAGAAAAAAACACTCTGCTTCAAAATTCTTTCAGCAGTTTAAGTACTATTTCACTTCCTTTTATGTTTTTGTGGCTTGTTTTGTGTGCTAGAAAATAACTTGTAACGTTTTTTTTTGTTTTTTTAAAAAACAAAAAACTAAGAACTAATCGTTTTTGACGTACTCGGGGGCAGTACATCGGGGACTCTCTATAATATTTTTCCATAGTAATCCTATTCTGGCAGAGATATTTTGTTTAGTGTATGTTCATTAAAGCCACATTAAGGCTGTATAAACTATGTAGCCATTTATTCAGAATGAAATTATGTCAATCGTGAGTCATTATCAACAATTTCTTTAAAGAAAATCTCCTTAACCGCATGGTAGATTTTGATTTAACGTCACAGGAATGACCCATAGTGTCATCATTCTATCAATGTAAATGGATTCAGTATTTTGAAATATTAAAAGTAAATCACACGAGCAAAAATGTAAACTTAAAAATAAAATATTCTATTTTAATCCAATACCAAGCTATCCATATCATATATGTAGTACACAAATATCTTTGCGACCTACAAAAGTTATACTAGTCAAAATTTGCACCACCCTTTGGTTTACTTAGTATAATTTAAATACTTATTCAAAACATATTTGAATGAATCATTTACATGGTCTGGAGCTTTAGGTATTTGGCATGTTGCACTACTGGTAAGTTTACTTGAATTACTTCTAAACATAATAGCATCAACGACCTAGCATACAGTTCAAACTATTAATTGTGTGTGAATAATTAATTTTCTTTTATTGTTAAAAATGATGATTAATATATAATAGTTATTAAAACATTACACCGCAATCAAAGCTTAATGAGTTTTACATCCGAATCTGCTAACAATATAACGAGCCTGGCTCATTCACTTTTAATTTGTATCTTCATAATTGCTGTATTCAAATTGTTTTATTTGTCGTATTCATACAGTAACTATTTGTATATTATATGTTTATTCAATCTAAAAGTAATATTTTATACAATTTACGCACATACTTAAAATGAACTAAATACAGCAAAAAATGGCATTTTTGTAAAATATAAATTGTCAAATACATGACTGTGTTTTCCTTAGTAAAGTTCAAGTAGAAATACCGATTAAAGTTTTAGTGTTTACAAGGGCTCGTTAAGTTAGACATTTAAGTATACCAAATAAGTAAAATAGAGAGAAATAGAATCGCTAATGAAGGTCCAAAACGGAAAATTGAAATGTTGCTGGCTCGGTTTGACTGAGCCAGTTCGTAGACAGTACTGTAAAGTGCACGACTCCTAGCACCGGCTTAAGGTATATATTATCATATATAAAATAAATGAAAACTGTCGATGTTATTGTTTGTTTAAATTAAATTTTACAATTTCAGATGAAGCCTACATTTTCCTATTACTATTTACCTCTAAAAATGTTGAATGAAATAGATGTGAAAAAGGTCCTGTAAAATATTTGTGTTTAGAATGTTTGAAACTTAGAATGGTATTCATGTTAAAATATTTCAAGCTAATTGGAAATAAAACAATGAATTCATAATATTCCCATGGGTGGTCTTGAATGCTTAGTAGGCGTTATTCCATGTTTGATTGACGTTTATCGCAGCAAAAAGCCTTTTTTAACATTATGTTCATAAATCAGTGTCGCAGTTAATTGTTAGTTAAAAGCATTCACATGCGCTTTGGATAAAGAAAGAAGATATGTTAACTCGAGTTTACAAGTTGAGCTAATATGGTTTTCTATTGCATTATTTGCGTTTACATGGTCTTATTCTTAGGTAAGTTTAAAGTTTTGTTTTTTTAATAGAAATTGTTAAAACAAATAAAAGAAATGAATAGTGTATATCAAGTTCGAAGCTTTTAAGAATAGTTGAAAATCTAATATATTATAAGAATTATATATTATGATGTAAAGGTAGCGATTTTTTAAAACGTTGATGTTTATTTTAAACATTTTATACACACAGAGGAATTTATCATATTTTTATTATAAGTTTTATTTTAGTTTTTTATTGTAATAACAGCAGAACTCAATTTGTTTTAATTTTGTACCAAATGAAGTACATTTTGTAATTTAATTCAATATAACATATTTGTTTCCTGTATCACCTACACAAAGTGAATTATAGAAACAGTTTACCATTTAATATTTTGTATAAATGAAAAAATACCCTTTTTACATATCGATGCATTTTCATCCTCGTAAAAAAATTAGAACAAATACAGAAACAGCAACACACGATTAGTATGGGTTTTTTACTTACAGAAAATATTTTGTAAAAGGAAATATTGTAAACGGATATTTTAATATTTTATTTTTTTATTTATTGTACACATATCATCGGCAAAGAGAACACATTATATCTTTCGAATCTTGTGACAGTATTTAAAATAACACACGCAAAAAAACAACATTAATTATAAAGAAAAACATTTTTATTGGCTACTGTTGCCTCTATATTCTAGAAAATGCAAATTAATTTAATTTTCAACTGAGGTTCTAATTGAGGATGAATTTATTTTATTATCACTTTTAATTGTTATTCTGCATTATGTATGAGAGTTCATTAAGCTATACTTTAACAGAAGACCGAGTATGTTTAAATAAAAAAATCTGAATTAATTGGAATTGCTACAAACATCATCTTTGCGACCAAGCGTCGGTATGACCTTAAAAATATTACCATTTAAAAAAACTTTTATAAGCATTGATTTTACCAGTAAATGAAAGATAGTTTTGCTCTTTAATGGCAGCAGTATGGCATTAATTATGTATTTCTAATTTTTGGTTCACTTCATATAAAATAAATAAAAGTCATTTTTGTAACATTCTCCATATATACTTTTATTCAAAAATGTTTGTTTTTAATAAGATCGTACCATAACTTAGGATTTATGTATTACGTGTTTTGTATTGATGACTATGTACAAATATGTATACGTCAAATTATTATACATGTATATTATATGATCTATCTAACTTTAAAAGGATGAAGGAATAACACGCTCACTGTAAAATACTAATCTGATTAATATTCATTACAAATGTATTACATACATCAATCAAATATATATTTCACATTTCAATGTAGGTAAAAATGTGAATGAAATTCAGATACACACGAAAGGCAGATTAAATTCCTTAATATCGTATTAATAAGCTGATAGGAGATCCAGATATTATTTCAGATTTTACAGTTCATTAATGTAATTCAGAAGTAGAACATGATATCCCATATTTCCAGCTGGCACGATACATTTGTCATGGGCTATTGAGGGAAATACCTTTTGACCCTACTTACGCATCGTCTATTCCATGCATTATTTCACAATGAAAAGCTGGTTCGAATTTCAAATTCGTTATATATTTTTAAAAGGAATAATGATCATGAGCCCCTGTGTGAATCTCATTTTAGACAACTCTCATGTAATTTTAATTATTGATGACTTACTTGATTAACTTTGAGTACCACTGAAACATTAAAACTATTAAGTTATTTTTAATTGATAATTTGTTCAATTTTTAGACTGTTATATATGACACTCTTCGCATATATCATGCATATTGCATGACGAACTACGTTCGCAGTAGCATAGCGATGATTTAAAACAATAGATACATTACACCACATTAAATTTTGCTACGCTTGATATTTTATTTAGTAAAAACGTTGTGTAAACAGTGATATGTTTCAATTTCATATAGATTTTACTTTTTTCGCACAAATCCAACAGGTTTGGTTACTGGAAAAAGAAAATTTTAAAATATTAATATTTAGGATTGACCGATAAATGTTTAGCCTATGATTTGTGTTAACAAACCTTAAATATTCCAAAAATGATGTTCTTGCTGTTGTTGATTTAGTTTCACGTCTATTTTATTAGCAATAAAGACTTTTTACTGGTTTTATGTTCCTTTTGTGTATATAGACGGGGGTTAAATTACAAACAACCGTTTATAAAGGATTATATTATCCCTCAATTATCTTAATTACGCATTAAAAGATCATACGTTCTTTATAAAAAATATAATCACTATTGAATTAACAGCAGTCGTGTATATTTTATTATAATTGAGAAGATTATTTAATTAAAATGGATGTTAGAAACGGGCAATCTTCTTAAAACAGACTTACATTTATAAAACATTATTCCTAGCTTAACCCTTTTATTAACTTATTTAATCCGAATCAGTGACGGGCATATTGCCAGTTTAAACAAAAATGACCTTGTTATGAAAATTTTAAGATTTTTATATTATTTTTTTTTTAAATCTATCTCATAATATTTCGTATTGTTACATACAATTTTAATAATGTGCTTATAAACGACGAGCATTCAGTCTGATTTGAACATTCACTAAAGACAGACAGACAAAATCTATTTTTTTTTAAAAATGTTCACAAACAGTTTATAATATTTATATATTTTCTTTTACCTGATAAAAGTGGAGGTCACTGCAACACCTATTCAGCACACCTCAGACTTTAAATTTGCAAAATGCACGGAAGATGATTCAAACAATATCGAATGTGAGCCAGCAGACCTGAAAGAAACAGGTATAAACTATCATTTGAAATACCATTTTAACATTTTGCACACAAAAATCCACACAGTTTTCGTTTATATCACCTTTTTTCATACTAAGGATTTACAACAATTCAGTTTATTTCTGACATTTATTTACTTATTTTTATCTACTATCTCTCTCATGTTTGATATATGCTTAATACCTTTCAGATGTATTGATTCGGATACTTTTTAAGAAAAAAAATGAAAAATTGAATTGCACTGTTTTGTCCAATCAAATGTTAAAAATTGGCTCCCGACACCAAAAATTATACTCAAGGTCAATATAGAACGTTTAATTTCGAAAACGATTGTAATACACGTTGAATCTAATTCAAATTACCAATTGGATGGGTTTTTCCCGAAGAATTTATTGAATAACTATTATAGTTATCATTGCAGCTTAATATAAAAGTAAAGATTTCTGAAAAGAAAACGTATGACCCTATTATTTTATTCTTGCTAAAGATAATGACGAGTTAATAAGTGAATGGCCATCTGGACCATATGTACTTCCAATGTCAATCCACGGATGTCCGGAGTCATGGAAACAAGGTTGGGAAGAAGGTGTTTTGTCAATTACATGGGCGTCACAACTCAAAGTATTTACCCAAAACTCCTCGTCATCTGCCAATGATCCTACAAATGGAAGCAAAGCCATATTCCATGATGTTACAACAACAAAATGGCCAGAGTTCCAAACCTACGTATTTGGTCCGTTTGATGATAAGACATTCAAACTAAAGTTTTGCTTTAAACGTGCAAGCACCCGTTTTAACGATAAAATAGAATGGCCAGAGAAGGGATTTAGCATATATGGTACAAATGAAACTTGTCCCAAAGGTAAAGAATTAATTATTGCATCGTATTTTATTAACAAAAAATCAATAAATGAAACTCTATAGTGATAAATAAATCAAAACGATGTGTACATTAATAAGCTATCTAAAAATACATGTTCACTGCATGGCTAGATTAGGCAATGAACTTTGTTATTGTGATACAAATGTAGTAATATTTGTTCCTTTGTTTCCTAAATATTGAGATTAGACATACTGATTTTATCGATCTCGGAAAAGAGTACAAGTCAACAAAAGTACGTTACCGACATGCTCTTTAAGAACTAAGTTTAAAGTAAGAATTATGCTTTACTTTCATCATATCGAATATCCTTATATCAATTTCGAATAACTTAATCCTAAGGACAAATTCATTATTAGAAGTTTTCTAACATTTCGAAGTATTTTGTATGCAGTTCAATAACATTGATAAAGAAAGGTATTCAATATTATTTTCATAGGTTTTATCCGGAAATATCTTAATGTTATTCTTCCTACAATATCATACTGGTATACAGATGGATATACGCCCGATATTCAAATAGAGCAAGATACAAATTCCGGTATGTTCATATGTACTTCTCGTTATAAGCAGCAAAGACAAAACTGACTTTGACATTTTTCAATACATGCTTGTACTTCCTTTTTGGATGAATGATTATTGACCAGTATGATTGAGCAAAATATAGAAAGTTCATTGTATTTACCCACCAATTAGACGAGTACCTTATAAGACGTGGTCAAAATTGTACAATAAATTCGGTATTTAACTCTTCGTTAAGACGAGAAAAATCTAAAGTAATAAAAAGTTTTAAACATAGGGAAGAATTGTGAATTGTTGAACAATACTCGTTTTGCTATTCATTGTACGAATCGGGCAATTTGTCACTCTCATAATATTTCATTCAATTTTTCATAGCAAACTTGAAAATACTTCTGTGTTCGAGAATGAAGTCTAATGCGGTTGTGAATAATGGGGACTGGAAAGAAATAAATGCCTCTAACAGTTATTTCATATTAATGAAGGTAATTCAGTTACGCGATATTTTTCGTTTATATACTACAAAACATTTATACATACAAGAGACTATAACTCTTATAATAATATATTCAATTTACATGTTGTAGGCTTCGTATTTTATAGAAAACTTGAAATTTGCTTTATTTTGTGTATGTTATCCTTTTGAGGAAATATAAATACGTCTTAAATTATATAATTTCTGATAAAAATGTAGAGATTTGTAATATCAATTTACATGATAGAATTGGCAAAACTATATATATATATTATATATATATATAATTAAACATCGCTTTATTTTGTATATAATGTAAGACTATATTATTAAGATGTAAAGGTATTACATGCTTTTAATTAATTATAACATTTCAGCCCGATGAGTCTGATTGTCCACATTTTATTGATACAACTGTTCAGGGGGAAAGTATTTTCTTTGAAGATAGTGTTCAGAAAAACTCGTCCAGTAACGTTTTATTTGAAAACTACTGCTATTATCGACCATTAATTAGAAAAGGTTATTATATTTAGTTTGTGTTATTAAAGTCTTAAAAAGTTTTAAAATTGAATTCATATTTTAGATAGATATATGCTTAGTAGGTTATCTTTTATCATTTGCAACAGTTGCATATCATATAGACTTATGTAAATCGTTGTTTATTCTGAAAATAATGTACCAGATATTTAGGATTGCTGAAATAGAGAGCGAACTTGTCCCTGTATGTAGTATGATGTTTTTATCTATTAAGCAGTCATATTTTTGATATGGCAATTCAGCTGGAAACAATAATAGATATAGCATCAATTGCCTTCGTACCATCCAAACGCTTTTTCAAGACTTTATTCTTTTAAGGTAAAATATCTCCTTTGATAGACATTGTTTCTTTTATTTCAGATGTTATGGACAACATATTTGAGTCGAATAACATACAAGGTAATGTCAATTAAAACATACTCCAAATCGAAAATTTAATATTGACAATTTAACATTTTCATTACCTAATATAATTAAAAACGTCAAAATGAGTTATAATCCACAGATAAAACTTCACCCGAAAGGCAGTAAATGTTATTATTCTTTGAGAACAGACGCGACGATCAAACGATTTCAAACAAAAGATTTAAAAGCAAATGTTACAAACTTTTTGCAAATGTAGCTAAAAAATCTTTTAATTTACTTATGTTGGTTATATACTATATCGTTTACAATTTATCATCTTAGGTTACCTGACGCCATATGCTACTGTTATAGACGGATCGTTTACAAAAACTGCGCATTTTAATAATCCGAATATTAATCTTGGTAAGTATTGTCTTTAAAACCACATAGTTTTGCATTGTAAATCAACGAACTTCAAGCTCTAGAAGAGGAAAATACGATTTAAAAAGTGTAAAAAATGTAATTTTAACATTTTATTTTACATGTAAATATTTAAAATGGTAATTATCTACCTAACTAGCTATATGACCTTATAAAAGCTCGGCCAAATGATTTTTGCAAATGTAGCCAAAAACGTCCTTCCACTTCTAATTCATGTCACCTTTTATCTTTAAAAAGAGACTAAATGGAAATCATGGTATTGAGTTTGATATATCTATTTCTTGAATTTTTCAGACGAGCAGTTTAAACAAATTCACGAAGGCCCAACAACTATTATTCCTTGGAAACTTATAGACCTTGGAGGCTCAATGCACCTGGCATTAATAGAGATTATACTATCTGGTTGTTCTTTAATTTCTACACAAAAAATTTATACATAGTAATTGTACAGTGAGCTGTGCTAAATTTCACGTTTGAATAAACTTTAATGTGACGGAATACATTCAATAATCCCGTTTAAATAATTATAGAGCAGATTATTAGCATTGACAACAAAGACTACCTCTACTTCAATTAATATTAGAACAAAATCATCAGAAAATAACATTACATATGGAAAAAACAAACTTAGGCAAAAACAGAAATGATAAGCCGAACAATTCAATATCGCGGAAAAGATTTAAGAGGAATGCTATGCCTCACAATATAACAATAGTCACACTTTTATGTGTATTTTTAACAAATCACGATTGTTTTTGATTACTTAATTCATTCATATACTTGCAATAACAAATGTCATAACTAATTTTAATTAACGTATTGACAGGTGAAGAAATGTTGGATGGTAGAGATGTAGCTTGTTTTATAAGCGAAATTAGATGGAGTTTCCTTCATTTTGATGCAACACATTGCATTATTAGTGTTAAGCAAATTCTACAAACTTTGAAGTTGCTTCCTTTAAGGTAATGTATTATTTCTAAGCAATATAAAATGACAAGGATATTGTAAAACCTATTCGTGTTACATGCATTAATGATGAAATGAAAACGTTACAAATGTTTATATTATTGTCTTTGTTTCTTCAAATGTTTGTCTATCGTTTTCCGAGCTTATGTGTTGTGACGGTCATGGTCAGTCTTGATGCATATCGTTTATCATCAGGAAGCCTCCAATGGCTGGTTTAGTCAATCCGTACATAAGCTTTGCCTTGTATCTCTAGTAATGAGATTGTATAAATAATAATTATATTAACGTTCACTTGAACTTAAAAATAAATGAGAATATATCATTTATCTTCTCTTTCTTTCTAGATTAATGCACGGACGATTTGTTGCATTGGTGGATGGTCCAAGTAATAAATCATTGTTGGATAACATTAAAAAAATACACGTTTACACTTACAATACGAGACAAGGTTCTCATTCTTAATTTATTGTCTGTTTCTGATTTTCTTTAATCACAACCTTTAAAGTGTTATATATGCAGATAGACCTACTTCTGCAAACATGAATAGAAATAATTCTAAATATTGACTAATTTCACAAACCGTTTAAACTTATAATATTAAACTTTAAAAATTTATTTAGTATTATTGAAATAAGAAATCGACAAGATTGTTGTTAGTTCAATATTGTACTAAGTATATAAGATTTGTACGGCAAATTTGTTTAATTGGGTGGTACGTTTACTGATTTATGAAAAAAATATCAACGACCTACTGAAAAAGAAGCTTGACTGCTCGAGTAAATTTACAGTCATATGTGAAACTTAACAACTAACAGATTGTTATTTAAAAAAATATGAAAATATAATCAAAATTACATTAACAGAAACGACAAAGAGGTGTAACACCGATCTTGGAATGACCGATGGCAGCATTTTAGATTTTCAGTTATCTGCCAGCACATTCCATAAATGGTTTCCAGTTGCAAATGCCAGACCGTTCTCATCTGAATGGTGTGCATCGTCAACTGATCACGATCCGTTTATAATGGTATAATGCTATTTCACAGATTAATAAACTCATGTTATAAGAATCTTACACCGGCTGCTAATACAGACCGGAATATGAAGCTAGAGGGTTACAGTTTACCGCGGTAACAAGGCTCTGTTTAGTTCACCTAAACAGTTACTCTCGAGCTAGATATTCCTGTCTGTAACGTCAGTCAGTGTTTGATTATTTTCCTTGCATATTACACATTAATCATTATTCGGAAATAAATAACTTAACAAATAATTACCTTTACTTTTTAGCTCACCTGAGCTAGCTCAGAGTAAGCTTTTAGGATCGTTGAATGTCCGTTGTCAGCCATTGTTAATGGCATATATTTATTTTTTTCCATTTTACCACATTAAGTCATTTTGTAATTTTCTTTTTTTTAGGTTAAGCGATTCTTTTTAACCAGTTAAATAACATGAAACAAATATCGCTTATCATATAAATATCTCAGATTTTCTAAAAACCACATTTACTAACTATGTTACCATTAAGCCAACAAGATAGACCTTCAGGGGAGGACCCTAGATAATGTTGGTATAACTTTTGGTCCAACCCTTTTGTATGTACATGATATTTCTGCTTAAGAAAATGATGTTAGAAACAGTAAGATTGTGTAAAAAAATATGCAATAAAATATAATTAAACAAAATGTCCGTCGTCTGTCGTCCGTCTTCCGTCCACACTTGTTTGTTAACACTCTAGCGGTTACATTTCTGCATCAATCATCATCAAATTTTGTCAGAATGCTTATCTAGGTAATAGCTCGAATGAGTTTGAACATGGATTATCTAGGATGAAAAACTTGTTCACAAGAGCTAAACATAGAAAAACATTGTTAACACTCTAGCGTTCACATTTTTGTCTCAATCATCATCAAACTTAATCAGAATGCTTGTCTAGGTAATTGCTCGGATGAGTTCGAATATGGGTAATCTCGGATGAAAAACTAGGTCACAGGAGCTAAAAATAGAAAAATCTTGTTAACACTCTAATGGCTACTGTTTTGATCCAAATATCCTGTAAATTAGTCTGAAAGTTTGTTTTGATGATTTCTAGGTCAAGTTAGAACATGGGTCATCTCGGATGAAAAACTAGATCACACTGCCCAAATATGGAGAAACCTTATTAACACTCTAGTGGTCACATTTTTGACTCAATTATCATCAAACTTGGTCAGGATGCTTGTCTATGTAATTACTCGGATGAGTTTGAACATGGGTCATCTCGGATGAAAACTAGGTCACAGGAGCTTAAAATAGAAAAATATTGTTAACACTCTAGTGGCTACTGTTTCGATCCAAGTATCCTTGAAATAGGTCTGAAAGTTTGTTTTGATGATTTTTGGGTCAAGTTCGAATATGGGTCACCTAGGGTCAAAAGTTAGGTCACACTGCTCAAATATAGATAATCTTGTTAACACTCTTAGTCTATTGGTCACATGCGTGACTCACCTGTCATGAAACTTGGTCAGAATGCTTGTCTAGGTAATTGTTCGGATGAGTTCGATGGGTCAGGTGAGCGATCTAGGGCCATCTTGGCCCTCTTGTTTTCTTATAGTAGCGTATGACTTTACAACTTCATTCATAACGGTAAAATGACGTCATTCTAAGAATGCGCACGGAATTGACGTCATTTAAAGCACGCAACGTACCTTACATGGGGGTGTACATTAGTATTAACAGTAGATAATCCTGACTGATATGCAAGAAAAAATAAGCTTGCTGTGTGCCATGTTTTATACATTTACGCCAAACAAAACTTGTAACTTAATCTCCATATCTCTAGATTTCTCTAAATCATTTTCGGTCAGGTGTAAATAAAATTCTCGGAAATTTAAAAATTTAAGTCTAGTTAGACCACAGTAATGTAAGAGAACGTCACAGATACATACCATTTCTTGCTACAAATCAAACTATTAATTTACAATGCCAGCTGCCTCTTGGATTTCCTTGATTTTACATGTTTGATGCTTTCTATGATCGATAGACAATTATTTTGTTTTCTTTCCTTAATATCTTGTTGGTTTCTTCTGTAAATGATTTCAGGTTGATTTACTAGCTACCACACGTGTCGAAGGTATTTCAATGTGGAACCTGAAGGTGGGAATAGGAACTAATGTGCATCTGATTGGCAGCAAGCGAATTCAAATTTTGTTTGGGGAAAACGTGAGTGATCTGCAAGAATACATGACAAAGGTAAATTATAATACATTGATTGATTTATCATATTACGATTCACTACATTTATTTTCTGTTTAAGATATATAGATATACATATTGAATACCTTTTCAAATATGTGTTTACTATAACTACTAGGAATTTCAGTTGGATACCCTATCACCGGAATCACAGATCATGTTTATCAAACCATTTGAAGCTAGATTTGTAAAGATCAGAATACTTGGTGGAATGACAAATGGGCTGATATGCCTTAGATTTGAGCTCCATGGATGCAAACTTTCAGGTATAAGTATAGCCTTACATCTTTAATGTTTACAAAGGAAGACCACAAGTTGTTTAAAAGAATGGTATAAAATAAAGAAATTCAACACTGCAAGCTTTCTTTAATTACTAAGGAATACTGAAAAAAAATATTGTATCACTAAAGGACGTCTTACAGTGCAAAATGAAAAATGTTGAAGGCTCGGTTTAATTGAGCCTGTTTATGGACGGTACTAGAAAGTCAATGCAATTTGTATGGTACACACATTTTAAATAGTTTATTAGAGAATAATTTGATCTCTTTTCAAAATGACACGAATGCATCATATTATATAGAAATTTCACGATTATTGCTGTATAAATATATCTGAAGATGTTTCTAAATTTCATAAGTGATAACATAAAATATAATCAAATACTAGTATACTGTTTTTATTAAAACGTTGCAATGAGGGCATAGATGCAAACATTCTGATAGTTAATCATATCGTTTTCAGGCGTCTCAAATATCAAGCTATATAATTTTGCTAAATAAATCCATTATATCAAAGAATATAATCTACTTATATCTATATATTTTTATTATTTAAACAGAAAATGTGCAGGACAAAAATGTACTTAAATTGGTTATAATTCAGCAGATTCAATAAATAGGTGTAATAAAATAGTATGGCAATTAAATTTGATTTTTTTTTCTTTTTACTTTGGTAGGTATTCCATTGCTGAAGTGCAATGCGAGTAGTGAAATGTTTGATAATATGGATGTTCTTCGGTTGCCAGACACAGATTCTTCACACTTACGGAACATAACTTCTTTTGATGCATGCAAACAGAAATGTCAACAAGCACAAAACTGCAGTACCGCCGTGATTACTGACAACTTCGTTTGTTCAATGTATCATTATGACAATATGGCAAGATGGAGTGTTCACCACAATAAAGGAACCGGCTTCCAATCATCGACAAAACTTTGCTGGAACAGTAAGTAGTAGCCAGTTTGGTTTCAACAGTATGTATTGACATACATGAATAATATACATAATTTTAAATTATCTCAAAAGATATATTTTCAAACAGTACATTCTTTATTAATATGTGTGTAGATTCAGTCAGACTTGTGATGGGGAATACATTTTGTTATGAAAATCTTTAAATGATAATTAAATATTCACAGTTTAAATAGACATGAACCTATTTGTATTATATTGTAACAATTCTTCTTATAACGATGGATATTCCTCTATGGCAGGTTAATAAGGATATACATCTAACAAATACTTAATCCTCATTCACTCTTGTCTTTTCTTCATTACAACAATCTCCGCGTTAAAACGTCAAAAGTACAGTAGTAGAAAACAACATATTGTTATTACTTTCATGGTCTCTTCTTCTGAAACAACATTAAGTGATTTCATGACTTCATGCACTTCCTTAGCAACGTCATGTGTATTTTTATCTCTTGGTTTAAACATATTTTTATTCAAGGTAATATATACATGTTAATAATTTACAATTTAAGCAGAAAGAAATTGGACCGAGAGCAACGTACAATAGCTCATGACAGTCCTCTCCTTTAACCCTTCTTTATAGGGTTTAATTAAAATTATGATAAGCCATGTATTATATGAACATATTTTTATCTGTTGAATGATTATTGTGAAGTCATATAAAAGTATAAACAATGCCAACTGAAGGACAGCTAAATCCCCATCCGCAGCGGACATGAATGTGTACTTCTTCACCTTGAACCAACCACGACCTTATTGTTGTGCCATGCATATTGTAAGCACAGAGTCTCTTGATGGTGATTATATTGCCAGGGGCGCAACCTGGATGTTGTGCTCTGCAGATTATGTCAGGGCGGAGATCATTTGTACCAAGTAATTTGAAAATCTTTGAATTGTCAATAAGAGCAGACATGAAAAATATATGTTTTAACATTGGATCTTTGAGTGTGATCCTAACCTTGAGGGTAGTGACTTGTATGCTGAGCTTTGCACATTGTCTCATAATGAAGTTCATTTCTGCCAAGTTATCTTAAAAACATTCCAGCGGTTTAAATGTTATTGAGCGGACACAAAATGTAATATTTTTACACTTGACCTTTAAGTGTGACCTTTGCCTTACGGATAGCAACCCAATTATTGCGCTAAGCACATCGTTTCATAATGGTGATTACTTGTGCCAAGTTATCTAAAACATAGACGGTGTAAACGTTCTGGAGCGTGTACAAAATGTACACTTTTATCACTTGACCTTTACTTGTGCCAAATTTTTGTAAAATCTTTTCAGCATTTTTAAAGTTTTGGAATCGCAACGAATTGTAAACTTTTTAATACTTGACCTTTAAATGC
Organism: Ruditapes philippinarum; assembly: GCF_026571515.1. Taxonomy (NCBI): domain Eukaryota; kingdom Metazoa; phylum Mollusca; class Bivalvia; order Venerida; family Veneridae; genus Ruditapes; species Ruditapes philippinarum. The sequence goes on from NW_026852864.1 coordinate 115,776, forward strand.
GACATTGACCTTGGGGTAGCAATCCAATTATTGCACTCTGCACATTGCCTTATTATGGTTATCACTTGTGCCAAGAAATTTCAAAAGATTTTCAGAGGTTAAGAAGTTATGGTTTTCAGCGGCTTAATAGTTATGGAGCGGACACGAAATGTACACCTTCAACGCTTGACCTTTACGTGTGCCCTTGACCTTGGGGGCAGCAACCCAATGATTGCGCTCTGCACATCGTCTTATAATCATAATGATACTCACTTGTGCTAAGTTATTCAAAACAAATCAGCGGTTTAAAAGTTAAGGAGCGGACAGAAAAGTGTTACGGACGGATAGACGAAAGGGCAGAAGGTTTCACGGTCTAACGGGACAGTAGTAATGTTCCTACTCTATTGTTCTCCCTATTGTTCTTTTAGCCACATAAAAGCATTACGGAATAAATGACATCAAAGAGAAAGAACAGTTACCTATTGTCCATTTAGCCACATAAGTAACAGACGGACGGACTGACAGACGGAGGCCATTCCTAAAATAATCTTCCCGCTATGCGGAAGGGCATTAATTATGCAGTGGATTTGGTGTATAATATCTGATGTTGGTGTAAACAATTTTTACTAAGTAACGGGATGAAATATTTTTGTGGTTCACATAAACCATAAATCGTCTAGCTCAACACTCTTGCGTCTTACTTTCAGTATGATATACTCGGAAGGTATTATCAGAAATTGTATGATAAAAGTGCTTTTTAAATTAACACCTTTATAAGACATGCAGAATGGGTGTTATTGTTGACTATATGTTATTTACTTATAGATTATCTTGCTGTTGGAAAATCGAGATTAAAAACAACGCCTACAAGAACTACATTGTTCAGTCATATTGCAAAAGTTTTTGAAGAATCAGTAATAACTAGCATAGGATTTCCATGGTCATATGTTGGGGATCAGAGTTACAAATGGATTGTAAAATTCGATGACGATAATTATGTGAAGCTAATATTTACAAATATTTCGTTTCATAAATATGCAAAGGTAAATGATATTTATACAAACTACCTCACATTTGCAAAGAATACGCTGTTTTCATTAGGTTTTAGATTATTTTTGTATTCAATGTGAGTAATCTTCTGCTACTCAAGCTATTGCCATTGATATGTTCTGGATAGGCTGAGCCTATGTTTTAGATTATTTTTGTATTCAATGTGTGTAATCTTCTGCTACTCAAGCTTTTGCCATTGATATGTTCTTGATAGGCTGAGCCTATGTTTTAGATTATATTTGTATTCAATGTGTGTAATCTTCTGCTACTCAAGCAATTGCCATTGATATGTTCTGGATAGGCTGAGCCTATGTTTTAGATTATTTTGTATTCAATGTGTGTAATCTTTTACTTCTCAAGCTATTGCCATTGATATGTTCTGGATAGGCTGAGCCTATGTTTTAGATTATTTTTGTATTCATTGTGTGTAATCTTCTGCTACTCAAGCTATTGCCATTGATATGTTCTGGATAGGCTGAGCCTATGTTTTAGATTATTTTTGTATTCAATGTGTGTAATCTTCTGCTACTCAAGCTATTGCCATTGATATGTTCTGGATAGGCTGAGCCTATGTTTTAGATTATTTTTGTATTCAATGTGTGTAATCTTTTACTACTCAAGCTATTGCCATTGATATGTTCTGGATAGGCTCCAGGGTTTTCAATGGAATTTTGTGTAGGAGGCCATTTCAGAATTTGAGGAGGCCACTTGATTTGAGCACCGAAGGTGGGAACATTCTAGGGGGTCCGGGGGCCTGCATCACCGGGAAATTTTGAAAATAATAGATGTAAAATCATGTTATCTGCGCTATTCTGGGGACAAAATTTTAATATTTTGGACCTGTCAAAATATAGGAAATTTATGTCTAAAATGAAGCTGAACTCAAATGTTGAGACAATTCCATAATTTGTAAACATCTCTATGGAAATCTATAGTCATAGTCTTTTGAGTCCAGATTTAGTTTTTTCAGGGAAATGTCAATTGCATGTATAAACAAGAACTATTGAAATTGCAAAACAAAACAAAAGAAATTGTTCATGCGAAAATCATTATACATGAAACATTATAGTTAGGGATTTACTTGATTGTAGATGAAAATAAAGTAACAAATCAACCTTTTGGTTTTTCATTTTTTGTCGGGTTTACTATTGTAAAAACACATGTAATTGATCACTTACAAGCACACTATTTGATCAAATCACTGTTAACATTGCCAGCAACTATTACAGGGTTCAACGCTGTTTTTGCCAAGGATTCCACATCAGGTATCCCTCCTTAATGTCAGAGATTCCTCACATCAAAATAGTAAAATGAAAGTAAAGATTAACAAGGGAGTGCAACACTCTGATTTTATATTCTTTTTTTAGATCACATACAGGATATTGCCTTATTTCACATACAGCTTATACAGTTTTTGAGCCCTTTTGAAAAATTGCTGAGATGCTTCAAAGAGTTTATTGCAATAGGACTGTTACAATGAACATAATTAATGTATTTTACACAGAGACAGAAACGGAATAAGATAAAGCTCACTGGACATATGTTTAATTTGGAAATAACAATTTTGCTTAAACCTCTTCCAGTGGCTTAGAGTTAGAAATTAGGTAGGAAGTAGGGAAATGACTTCCATGGTAGCCCAGGGTTCACTGAAATAGAGCCCACTCATCATAATTATTCAGGTCTTAAAAAATTCACAGGTAATGATTAAGCTCTATAAAAAAAACGTTGCTCAAAGTCCATGACAGCTAGGATGTGTTATATCCAACTTTACTTTATACTCAATTTACACTGTTCAGTCGGACTCCTTTCTACCCAGTGTGTATTGAATTTTGTTTTAAGTTTTTACATCTGTCACATCAAAGGCATCACCGCATGCAGTGATCATGCAGTTCAGAACATTGATTGGCTCAAAGAATTGTCAGATGAAATATACGTCACTTTGTTTCACCTAAGGGTTTTTTTGTTGATGTCGGTAAATTATGCCTGACCTAGATTGACCTCAGAGAACTTTAAATAGTCACACAAAATTTTTCAGCGTTATTACTGTGAATTACCAAAAAGGATTTTAATCTTTAAAGTATAGATTATTTTTATTCTGTTTATTAATCATACCTTTAAACTTTGCACTAGGGAGTCAAATTAACAACAGAACTTTCCAGACTATAATTGTGAATTTTCGTCGAAAATTGTGAAAGAAAATACTGTTGCTGAATTTCTGCACCAAAAAAAATAAAATAAACACTGGATAATGCATGAAAATTTAAATAAACTAAACTTTTAAAACCTGTTTCATAGCTACGGCAGTACGTGTTTGAAAGACAGCACTTGTGAAATGTGAAATAATTATGCGATAATTACCTGTCTTTCCTATTTTCAAACCTTAATATTATGAAGTCAATGTTTGACCTAAACTTTTCTAGATTGTTTCTTTAGCCAAAACATTTTTGAAACAATATATATTATATCACAAATGAGTCGATGGACTGACCGTACAAAGAAAGAATAGCGTACACGATTCAACGGAGTAGATTTTATTGGCGCTATATTTCTTTTCTTTCTTGAACCTTGCTTTACTGACATGACTTTTCTTAAATATTTGTATTTTTATGTTCTTGATTTAGAATATTTTTCAATATGCACAGCAATTTATTAGGGATCCCAACGGAATCCCCAGGTATTCCTCCCGACTTCTGGAAATCTCAGAATCAAAGGATCCCGTTATCGTCAAACCGAACCCTGTATTAGGGGACAGATACGCGAACGTGATAGAGTGTAGGTTAAATACTAAATTTATTGAACAAGTTGAATAAAATCATTTAAATAGCTAGCGTTGTCGTCTGTCTTTCATGGCCGGTGACAGATTTATTTTTGTGTGCAAATTTGAGGTGGCCTGAATTTCATTTTAGGCGGTGCGGTCAAATCGGCCGCTAATCGCGTCCTAATGAAAACCCTAAGAACTATGTAAAAGCAAGAGTGTGTTCAACAGTACCAAGTGAAATCTAGTTAAAATAAAACTATGACACATATAGCATCAATATTTTTGTTAATTAATTTAGGAATATTCCTAAATTTTCAGAATGATTCGAGTTGTACAGATTCACTACTGGTATCAAACTTTCTGACCGGGAATGCAGAGACTGCGAGACGTATCACTAACAAGTTAAATGGCTACGTATTCATCATTGAAACAAGCGAAACGACCGTTATTTTGACTTTTGCTTCATGTTTTCCATCGGCAGATATAACAGAACGGGGCAATGGATTTCGAGCGATTGCCACTAAACAAAGTAAAGAAATAAATATTCCCACCATTTCTTTTAATTTACTAATATCATGCATTCAACAGTAACCTGCTTCACTCAATTACAGTAGAATACAAAATGATAAGATTCACTAATATGAAGTTCACGGTAAATTTATTCTATACAAAGCTGCACTTAAAAGCATGTTTATGAATGATAAAATATTAAATATTATTTAACGTTGCCAAAAGCATATATTTACTTGTATAATATATTTTAGAGATTCCGACATGTTTTTCCTTACACTCTGATCAAAGTTGGGAAGATGGACGATCGGAAATTTGCAGTAAAAAAGAAATGATTATTATGCCAATGTCATATTTTGGCCTTCCTTTTGAGAAAACAAAGGAAACGTGGAATTTATTTTTTCCAAGATATCGTATCGAGTTACATGTGATAGAATTTCAGGTGCCATGTCAGGGTGCTGAAGGTGGTAAGGCTTTTACAAGTTATCATATATGTTTTTAAAATACATGTAATGCAAGTAAAAATATCATGAAAGGACTATTTCATCTATGATTTATTTAACGATGGCAGATTAATATTTGTAAACTGCCAAAGTACAGTTTCAAGCCGTATAACCAAAAGGAATACTTACTTATTTTTTTTCCATTGACATCGATTGCGATACAAGTAATTGATACTTTTTGCTTAAAACGTCCATTTCCTAAAACCATTATTGGTACGTTGTCGTGACGCGAGTTTGTCTTAAACAAACAATCCCATATCTAAAAACAGGTACTCTATTTATTACATGTTTATCTAAGAACAAGGAATGATTAAAGTATTTCATTTCATAACAGTTAACTTTCAGAACGTTGTTTTCTTTTATTGGTCAATATATATTCAAATTGCTCATATTTTCAATTACGCGATATTCAGTAATAACCTTTTTTATGATTTTTAATTCCATAGGCTCTAAGTTCTATGTTGTCGATTTCGACAAGACTTTTGAATACTGCAATCTTAATATGCCACCGAAAAAGATTCATCTGTCGTCGGATAATGCAATAATACATTTCCTAAAGGACAAAAAGCAGGAAAGAGTTTATTCCGAAGGATTTGTGATCAGATACGCTCTAACTTATGACAGACCCAACGTTTCGTTCACTTTCAATGGCATTCGATCAAACGGTATGATAAAATAAATAGTTTTCCTAAACAGACATTATGTGATGCAAGTTTATTTTAATTCTTATGATGTAAGTTGCAAGCTGATTGGTTTCATATGAGAGGCAACTTAAATAGTGTCGTCACAAGGTCAGTCCTCAGATTTTTGCGAATAAGATGGAAAGATAGATACCTTACCAACAGCTCGACACGTGTGTTGGTATGGCCATGGTTTCTACATATGACTTATAGAAATAAATCTCTGAACTTTACAATATGAAATACAAATTGTTCCATCAATAACTGATCAAGAGCAAGATTGAATTCATTTTAAATTAACCTGTAAACATGAACTGTTACAGTAGCAAAAGTACGTAGTACACCTAAGATACAGAAAAACATTACTGAAAAAAGTTTAAACATCTAGATGTTTGGCTTGTTGACCAACTTATGACAGCCGGGTTTGTTTCATCTAAAATCGTCTCTCCTATCATTTTAGTATCTAACATTGCTTTGGGCAAGCCAACAATTGGATCAAGTCAATATGAAAAACATCGTACAGATTATGCTCCAGCCGGCGTAACTGACGGGATAATACATGCAGATCTTACATATGGTACCTGCTTCCATACGTTAACGGAATTAAACCCATGGGTTTTAATCGACCTTGAAGGAATCTACGTTCTTTACTGGGTAGAATTATACACGAGAATTGATTGTTGTGGTGGGTAAAATTATAATATTTAATGTGTCTCCATCATTTCCGTGATAAAAGACATCAGGATGTTTAAGATATATACTAGTACAGAAATAAGCATGCATTATTTATCACTTTCATTTTTGTGTTTGAATGTTGAATTACGCTTAAGCCGGTGCTAGGGGGCGTGGACCGTAACTTGCACTTTCCAGAACTGTCCATGAACAGTCTCAATCAAACTGAGCCTGCAACATTTTACAATTTTGCCGTGTTGGGCTTTATTTAGGGATTCTGTTTTTCTCTATTTCAATACCAGTCAGTACCTAAATGTGTTGATCCTAGGAAAAATATTATATATTATGTATGTTTGCCCATTAAATTTAATCCCTACTTGAGTAAGGTAATACCTCTCTACCCTTTAACCACTTCTATTTCAAAAATTAAATTGGAAATTAAAATAATTGTTCGTTCTTCTTGCTTTCAACTAGTTATCGAAACAATCAGATGTGAAAAACTTATTAAGGCTATTCTTATCTTCCATATGATTGCTTCCTATATGTAATGACTAGGATATATATATATGATTGGTATTTTGAATGATATAACCGCATCCAGTTCCAATAATATTACTATTAGTGTATATTTAGTACGTCATTTCAAGCTGATCAGTCTCTGAAATTAAATGATTTTGTTATGTGTAGTACCTATGTTGCTTGCTCTGGTACAGTTTGCAATCGTATCTACATTTCCTATCATATCGATTTTGCTAAATAAAAAAACATGTTTGGCATTATATACTTTGACGTGTGGCGTGTCTAAACTAAACTTGAAGCCCAATGCTTGGTCACATTGTCGGGTATATTTTTCTCTAAACGTAAATATTGAGAAATGATGTTTTTCAGACAAAAATGACGAATGAATGGTCGTAATATATCTTACAAGACCGACGTTATGTATTTGACCTGAGCTATTGTCATTAGAAAATTGATTGACTGTAGAAAAATGCTTGTTTGTATGAATGCTTTATCCAGATCATCGCCATGAAAACGCTGAAGTTTCTGCAGGTCTGGACCTAAAACAAATGCATGTCACTAGTGTATGCGGACGCTATGGGCCAAATGAAGGCGTGATAATGAGTGGAGTGAGAGCTCGATATGTTAAGTTAGTACATGTGTTTAAAGAGGAGACCATGAATATATGTGAGATAAAGGTTTTTGGAATTTTAGGTATGATATTTTTATTGAATATATCTTTCAAAAAAATTCTGCAGAAGGATATTTTAAAATTAATTGAAATAAAAATTCAATCGACGAATACTTAACTCTAATTGTATGACAATGCACATAGTTACATTTATTGATATACGAGTATGTTACTATTTGGTTTTGAGCAACTAAACGGCTAAGTTATATTGAAATTCGAACACAATTTAAAATTATGTTAGTATTTTTCAATTAATTTATTGAAAAAAAAACTATTTCAGAGACAGCGGTTGATTTATCAAAGCATGTTTTTCAAAGGCCAGCGCAAGGTATTTTCATTGTTTCATACCGTATAAGACTGAATTATATTATTTTGAATATCTTATGTCTAAAATGATGCAAAAGTGTCTTTATGACAGTTGTTTTAATTGTTCGTTGTACGAAGTTTGGTTTAATATTTTCTGTTTTTCGGGATCGTAAATTGCAGCATAAACGTGATGAAGCCTGAATATTCTTTGCCGCTAGTAGTGAGATCTCGAGATGTTGCACTTTTGCATTATCTCTTGTTGGCAGGCTCAATGAAACCGAGCCTGCATTTTTCTAAAGTTGTTTGCATTGCTTCCAAGGGATCTCTGCTTTCCCAGTTATATGCTATACAGGTTGTCTTTCCAGCTGGACATGTGCTAAATAAACCTTTTTGTATTTTTGATGTCTATTGATGATGATCTTCCACTCTTCTTATCTTTGGTGTTATTCAGTCTTTATTTCTTTAATTATTTTATTACGATAAGTATTTGCATCCCTTCATGTATCAGTCTCTTGATCCCATCTTCACAACTCTCTCAAGTTTTATTAAGTTACTAAGGAGTTTATCGTGTGTTAGTTAGGTATTTGTTCCAATTCAACCTATAACAAACTAACAACAGTTTGTTTCTTGTCTTTGTCCTATTGGTGATATTTCTATGCATACCGTCACTGTTGTGTTCAAAGTAAGTGATGAATCTTGAATTTTTATGATTTGCTATGAAGTTGATGGTCAATGGGGAAACTGGATGGCATGGTCAGCAATGTATTGTAATGGAACACAGCCCAGAAAGCGGTTATGTAACAATCCTTCTCCTCAGTTTTCTGGAAGGTCTTGCAAAGGACCAGATACCGTGTACAGAAATTGTGATCCAGTAGAAAATTGTAGTACGTTTTCATTCGATATATTTAAAAGTGTTGTTTTTTCTTGTGTGTGTGTATGTGGGGGGCTAATGAACCTTACACCTAGTCTTCCTAAAATATTAAACAGTTCTAATAATGCTAAGGAATACATTACACAGTCAAAAACAATTAGAAATATACAATAACTTTTTTGAAAAGACGTTTAGAATAGTGGAATCTGGTTTTGAAAACGGGTGAAAATTCTTCACCATTAGTATGTATTTTGAAATATTGTTCAATTGCAATGTAGTTAAGAAAATAAAGGTACATTAATTTATGGCTGCTTAATTAAAATTGTTTTAAATATATTGAAATCGCATTATGACATTGATATAGTATGTACTTTATTTTTAGTCAAAAATGTGGCTTTAAATAAAACAGCCACTCAGTCGTCATTGTATCAGTCTAGAACAGCACATTTGGGAATCGATGGTAATTTGAGTCAGGGTCAAACTACATGTTTCCACACAGAGAAAGACTATCAGCCATGGTGGCTAGTTGACCTTCATGAAGTTTATATGTTACATCATATAGAGATTCATGACTTTATCACTTATGGTATTAAAATGTAATTCTTATATATTTAATGAAATAAATATAATATTTGTAGCTTTGCTATAAAGAAATTGCTTTTTGGTCACCTCTTTTTCGATTTATATATAGTTCCTAAATTTAATAACAGACGATTTTAATATGAATTAACGTTATAGAACGTACATCTTCAAATTAGTTCAAACCAAAAAACTATTTGTCAGGTTTTAATTCTTTTTGTGCATTAAGCTTTGGTATGAGAAATGTGTATAATTATGATATGCATAACGTATGGTTGCTTAAGTCCTGCTTGTAGTTATTTAAAATTAAATAAGCACATCATTAACAAGCGAGGTTGTACACACGCGGAAAATGGCTGCGAAAGAATCTGAGCCATATACCAAAAAAACTACTTTTACTAATGTCTATGTAAAACAGTAATTTCCTTTTAGATGGAAACAACGTGTTTACACATGATTTAGTTTTAGCCTGATTCTCTCGGTAAACTTCCACCATTACATGAAATCAAACAGTTGTACAGTTCACCATTTGTGTAAGGAGATAAGAAAACATTGTCTTTTCATTTATAAGAAAGCAAATGAAAATGTTTTGCAACAAAGAAAGAATTTTGAAATAGGTCCCGAAATGTGAAGCTGATGTATGCGAGTGTTTTTATGTATTTGTATTTTATTGACGAATCTCAAAATAAAGTCGTGTCATTCTGCAGTAGATCATTCGTATTAGACTCGGTTGCTTTGCACCCAGATTATCTTGTCGGCTGTACAGATATTATATGACAAGTCAGAAGATTTGTTTTCATTTTAACTCAAAATATATTCGAACTATTTTAAATACATAAAATGTAATAGAAATGAAAATGTTTCAGGATTAAGTTTATGTTATTTTATAGCAAGAGGAACTCGGAGTATTGAAGTAACAACGGGAATAACAAAGTGTAACATGACTAGTTTATATTTTAAATGTGGAGAACCAATGATTCAAACCAAAAAAACGATTGAAGCAACAGGGAGTATCGCTCGATATGTAAAAATACAGCTTATGGGGGTCGTTGAATTCTTGCATCTTTGTGAAGTTGAAATATTTGCACAAAAAGGTGTGTTCCCCTGAAATTAAATTGACATTATCGTCATTATTATATATTTTTATTATTATAATTAGAAAGAAATTTCCAGGTTGATGGTTCAGTATTTTTATTTCAATACAGTAGAATCAATTTTATGATATGCCTGTTGTTTTACGTTTTACGATGTTTTAGTTGGGGTTTTGTGTATGTGATACGCAGGCATTATTACACCTGATCTTTAAAAATTCCATTTTTAGTCAGGCCTATAGATTTACAACACATGTATTCTTTGACTTTGGGTCTATAGGTATCCTTTATATTGTACTCGAAAAAGCGAAATTTAACTTTTGATGATGACCGCCTTATGTCAGGTCTTCGGGTGTTGCTTAATTCCTTGTTTATTTGAAATTTTACTTAAACCGGAGCCATGATATAACTGTAGCTTTATTACCATTGCCGCTAATGAATAGGCCTGGACATGCCTAGTCTGTAACAATTTCAAGTTTTCATGTTTTGCGGCCTTCATGGTGTCCATTTGCAAATTTCTTGTCATGTACAGTGAGTATGAATTCTTACAAATGAAGCATGTGTATTATTACAAATTTGATATCGTGAAACCATTTTGTTATTCATATGTATTTTTCCAATAAAGTGCCCGAATACTTTAGTGTAGTACAATTGATATATTCTAATGTTATGCTTGCTAGATGGAGATTCGCAAAAACAATGTGCTTGAATGTTATTATAAATGTATTTTTAAAATCAATATGAAAAAAAAACAATATTATTTGTTAAGCAGTGTTTTGATATAGCTGTAGATTTAGTAAGATTGTTTCTCTCTCCAGTTTTAGATCACTCAAAATTTGAAGAAACTTGTGAAGATAACCTAAAAAGCGGTAATTTCTTTTACATAAGTTTCAATTGTTAATATACTCGTACATGTATACAATACTAAATTCGGTTTGAATAAAAATCGTTTCAGTTTTCAGAATATTAAGTACAATTTCATAGTATTTCACACATTTGTTATCAAGCATTCTCACCAAAACAGTACATTTATATAATAACAATAATTTAAAAGTAATAATAAAATGTTTAGTACAATTTTATAGTCATCTTGTTCAAATTGGTAAAGAAAATTCATTTTCGATTTAAATGCTGTTTAGTGGATGGAAGATGGTCTTCCTGGTCACCATGGAGCACATGTTCTGAAAGTTGCGGAACCGGAAATCAAACAAGAACGCGCACTTGTTCTGAACCAGCTCCTTCAAATGGTGGCAAGATTTGTGTTCAAGAGGCCATAGATATAAGAAACTGTAGAGGATCATGCGAATGTAACTAATAAATGCGTGTTTTATGGTTGTTTTCCTAATTTTAATTAATTCTACTGATATGTCTATAGGCCTTCGTTCCGTTTTTAATGGATATTTCATTTATCGTTTTAAAGATTTTGTTAGTGTGCACAAATTAACAGTTTTAATTTGATATTCTGACAAAGGCATTTAACTACGTCTATTAAATAATAAAACTGTTGAGCTCTTTTGTATATAGTACTAATGACTTTTATTATAATTCATGCAATAAAAATGTCAATAGTTATTCTTACCCTTTTAACTGCTGTTACTCCGTAAACAATATTTATATTTATATGTGTGTTCACTTTCTCACAGTAATTTTAAAGTGTTGACAGTTTATTTCTATGAATGTTTTTCTATGAAAGTCTTAAACTTCTCTGTCAATAGTTATTTTGATACTATATTTCAATTTTAGATTGTATTCAGGAATTTAAGAAATGTTATAGCCTATACCCACAGCTCACAAACTGGAGGACAGCAGCAAACGAATGTTGGCATAGAGGGTTACAACTTCTATCTCTACGGTCTACAAAGGAATTAAGATATATCAAATCTCTTCTCAGGGAGAACAGATACATCGACGGTCAGCCTATTCCAGCTAATCAAAAAGTTAAATTGCATATAAATGCTGGCTATTTTACTCATATTGGTATGTTGACACATAACGGTAACATGTTTCTTAACCCTTGTGAAAATACAACCACCTTTTTCATAAGAATTTATATAAGACTTACATACTAAAAATAGGCAGAATCATCTACACTTTCTGATATAGTCTTCGGATATTTCAAATAAATCTGATTCTGTATTCAAATCCTACCTTTTCATATTAAATGTTTAATCCTTCCGAAGCCGGGTGCGGTCGATATCTTGCATTTATCACTACCTTTCATGAATAGGTTCAATCAAACCAAGCCTAAAAATCCTTTAGTAATTCTGTTTTTCTCTATTTTACATAATAATTCAATTGCGGGAGAATCTGAATAATAAATACAATGAAACATGTCGTTAAAATGTACTGTCTTACTAATTTCAATGTCAATTTACATTTATGTTATGTATTTAAAACTTTTTTCCAAATCTGTACTCGCATATACAGATGTTTGATTGTTAATGCGATTTAATCAAGATTAAAATCTTAATTGCTTTTGGATCACTTCTTGAACGTAAACTTGATTTTCAAACAAATGTAATGTTTAAAATCGTAAAAAAGTATGTTTTCATGATAGGCTTACACCGCATATATGATCAAGACTCAGGAAGAATAATATGGGATGATACCTCTCATCACGTGACATTTATTGCATGGTAACATTAATAGTTATGTGGCACTTTATATCCACAATATCCATTATCAATCCGTTAACTTATGCATTTTGCTAAAATTATTTCTGCATACTTAATCACACTGGGACATCAGGCCACACTATTTTAACTAAGTAATAAAAAAGTAATAAAATCCCAGATTGTTTTTCTTAGTCATATTTTAAGCCCAGTTATTTCATATTTAACGCTTATAACATGAGAGAATTGTATTTTTCTAAATGATTTATATCTTTTGGTTTCTAATCAAAAGGAAAACTGGTGAACCATCTGATGGAAATTGCACACGTATGAACTACCGGTTTTATAATGAAGATAATACATGGGAATCTGAGGATTGTGAGAGACAGCTAGCAGAGTATTTCGTCTGTGAAAGGGATATACACTCTGGTACAAGTATATCTTATCATTAACATTTTGCACGTAAATGTGATAACTCGTCGATCAAATGGCAAGTGTTTTAAGCAAGATTTAACATTAGAATTTAGAACACATTGTCAGTTCAATCAATACAATATATTTAAAAAAACAAATCAATAAGAAACCTATATAAATGTCAGACACAAATTAAGTTATTCTTGTCATTCCAGCCAAAGGTACCGATACAGCATATTTACCTGACAAGCGGAACTGGGTCATGATTCCAGAACAGATACCTACCAATCAATATAATGGAACAGTAAATCAAACGATGTCAGGAAAAACATGTTCACTTTGGGCAAATGAAAACAGAACGAATTTACTAGATGGTGGTGCATGGCTTCATGATGACCCAATTGAGGACACGATGTTTCCGGAGAGATCTATAATTGCGGCAGAAAACTATTGTCGTTCGCCAACCAATGACAGATATCTCTGGTGCTACACTGAATATGATCCAATTAAGCCATACGCCTTCGAAGAATGTGATATTATCAGTAAGTACGTTTATCTTATATTGTTAAACAGTGGATTTCTTATCAATAAAGCATAAAAATAACATTATGCACATTTTCCGCTGTTGAGTTGAGTTTAATTAGATACATATTTCAGAAGATAATGTATTATAATTGTGATATATCAGTTACTGATGATGACAGATATCTTCATTTAAATGTAAAACTATCTGATATATTAAAATTTGCCCAACATTTTCTCATCATTCGAACGTCAATGTTAAAGTCCGAATACTATTTACGGAATGTCCGTGAGTGCCATCGCTTACTAATTATTCTGGCGCTGAAGATTATTCTACTTATATGTCCATTTGGTACTTATGCATACCATATTTTCATATTCCGTAAAGGTCAAGTGTTGTTTAAGTAATTGGTATGTGTATATAAACATCTATATAATATAAGTATAAATTTAAACAAAATCCACAAATCTATGACTTAGAAAGCAAATTACATTCACATCAATTGTCACTGTCACTCTCACGTAAGGAACATCTACTGGCCATTGCCAATTTCCGCAACCATAACAGACATGCATTTTTCTTAAACTAGCATTTATTTAAATATTCATTTCGTTACTATTTAGACTATTATTAAATAATGAAGTTGTGGGTTGTTTTTTAACATATAATTTCAGTGCAACCTGTACAAGCCAACAACAGTAAATTTGACGGTTATCTAAGATATACGGGAACGCTAAATACAACATTCTCCGGTGAACCGTGTCTGAAATGGTCAGAATCGAATGCTCATGATTTTTGGTTCCCTGGAGAAAGTCTTGCTGGTGTCAGCAACTATTGTCGGGATCCCTGGAATAGCGGGTACCTCTGGTGCTTCACCAAAAATAAATCATTGCGGTGGCAGCCGTGCATACTAACAGGTTGTCATTAAATCTCGCATGTACATGTAAAAATTTTATCATAGAATTTGACATTTCAAAAAAAGAAATATAAAAATGTATTGTCAGTCTCTGCGATATTTTGTTAATTTCATACATTTTTCTTTTAAATAAACATACATTATTAAAAGTTTGAAACATGCCGATGTCATATTTATTATTTCGTTGTTGTTTTGGGGGGTCTTTTTGTTTTTTTTTTTGTTGTTTTTTGTTATTTTGCTGTTGTTTTTTATTATTAATAAACAGTTTCTATAATATTAATATTGGCATTAAAGATTCGCCAGACAGTGGTCGGGGAGTCGTTTATAATAAGAATGGCAGGTTTTGGAATCATACATACACAGGGGATGCTTGTCAACCTTGGAGAAGATATAATGATTCTGTAGAGAAAAAGAGTTTATATGATGGTAAGGAAGGGAACAATGTTTGTTGGAAGGGCTATACGACGGCTATCCCAATAAGTCATGGACAACATTGTTTAAATACAAAATACTCAATGGAGTTCTAAAAGATTTTAATGGTTATTTATACGCCATTGCTGAGCAAACATGCAAAAGATCAGCATGATATCATTTTATTTAATTAAATGACTACCTGGTAACGCAATCAGGCCTACGCTCTAACGTCATAAATACATTTTTTGCAAAATATTTATGTTTCTCCTTTTCAAAATATCACCTCTGTAAGGGACAAGCCACATTCTTACACAGACACATATTCTTTTTGAAATTCTCAACACTCTCAATTTTTAAGTCTCAAATTTTTAAGATAGTTTTCATTAATAATATGTTTAATTCTCTCGGCTGCTTTACTATGAGCATGCCATTTTTGCCTTTTTGTCACTTGTTACATATTTCTTATGACACTTGTTTAACAACAATCGCAAAATATGCAATTTTTCCACAGTTTTTAACTTTTTAAACGTAACTGTTTGTGTCGTTCAGCGCTAAATAACCATCTGTTGTTGGGCCGTGACAAACGTCGCCATTTTTATTGAGTACGGTATGAAGTCAAAGATGCACTGTTAACACATATGTTTTATGATTTCTTTGAAAATTCGCCTTATAGCATCTGGTAAAGGTAATCGTTAACGTCATAACATAAAGCAGTTTTCTGACCCTATTGACCACTAACTCCGTTTTGAAGATGAAGTGTTACGTTTGTAAAATGCATATATTTGGCGTATGCCGCATATGCACACCTCAGGACTGTATTAATGCTATAGTATATACACTTTCTTGAAATAATGTTTCTTATTTTATTTTAAATCGATGGTAATATATTTGTGCGAAATCATGTAAGCTTATAATTTTTTTACAACCATTGTCCACTACTTTGTGGGGCAGCCCTTGTAAAGGCGGTACAATGTTCGTGGTAAATTGGAACCATTTTCCGCTATCGGTGTGTTCAAATTATAAACATTTAGGTTTACAACATTATACATGCAATAAATCAAATACTAACTGTGATTTGATTAAGTTTTTTTTTCAAAACGTAGATCTACACCACACAGTACAAAGACAAATGTCTGCCATATTTATAATATTTTATAGTTGCACTATTTGCAATGTAAGATTGCTTTTGTAACAGACTCCTGCAATCTTGTTACATAGTGCTTCTGATCATTTTGTTTTCTCTTTCTCCAGCTATACTACGCAACAATAACATTTTTCGTGGCGTGAATGAACGCTACGAAAGAAGACAAGTCTTTAGGTGTAAAAACGGCCAAGTCATTCCGGGTTTGAAGAAATGTGACAGTAGATTCGATTGTATAGACTATTCAGACGAAACTGAGTGTTGGAATGAATATCAATGTTTGTTTAAGACTAATTACTTATCTTATAAAAATGAATAAACATTTATTATTTGTTTCTCTTTTTTTGGAGGGTGAATGGGGCTTAAATTTTATGTAATAAAAAGTAAAAAACCCATGGGCAATTCGAAAATATAACTTACACCCAGCCGATTTGATTTATTGAGTATCTTTCATGTTTGGTGGTTTCAGAGTTGCTACTTAAAGACTGTTAAATTACCACTGGAATATGTCTGCTGCTTTTTACAGTCTGCTGCTTTTTACAGTCATCTGTTGACGTCTGTCATAATTACTTATCCCTTATTTAAATAATATTTCATTTATTTCCATGGTTTTATTTTATTTTGTGTCATACTTCGCTTTTTATTATCACCATTTGAACAAGTTTGTGAATGTTTCTAAACTAGATTTTATGATCTTGTTTATTCCGACTATTATCTTGTTTATTTCAACTATTATCTTGTTTATCCCGACTATTATCTTGTTTATTCCGACTTTTCATCTTTAACCAGCTCATGCACTTATTGCCAAGGACATGCTATCTACTAAACTACCGACAAGTTTCGAAAACGGATCATTTTTCCACTGTGCTTTCTCGGCTGAATGGATTTCTGTTCTTGTATACTGTGACGGTATAATAGACTGCTTAGATGCTTCGGATGAAACGAATTGTAACCGATCTCTGTCAGGTAGGATCAGTTGTTAATTGTTTACAATAGAAATAGCATATGACTTTTTGTTGTTATTATGTTCATTAAGAATAATTTTCATTGATTACATTGTGTTTTGTCACATACAAAACTTAAATGGCATGTTTACGATGCCAATGTGCAAATCCAGTTAATGATTAATAAAACAATTTATCAAATAGTGGAGAAATCTGCAATTAAAACTGTTCTTATATTTTCAAAAAAAGCTGAACCCCTTTTTTTACTGCAGGCTTTCTATATTTGTTTGCCACACTAAGCGAATCAGTTCAGTTCAGTTTATATAATGTAAATTGAATGAACATTTAAACTGAATTGACCTTTTTGAAATAATGATCCTTGTTTTTACTAAATTAATGGTTTCATGGTTTTGTTTCTTTTAAAAGGTAACGTACCTTGTTTGCATGACCAGTTTCAATGCGGGAAAGGTGATTGCATACATATCAGTCAAGTGTGTAACTTTATTCCTGACTGTGTTGACGGCAGTGATGAAAACTGTGGTAATTATGATAATGATAATTATCATTTACTAACTGATTAACAGATTCATGGCTTTATTCAACATTTTATAGGAATTTTATAAAAATTCTGCAAAAATAGTAGTGATATGAGACTTTAATCGTAATGATTTTTACACGAAATATAACCTTTACGTTTAAACGTTAGAATATCAACAGACCATGTGATACAGTAATTCACTTTGTCGAATCACTGATTATGCCCAATATTGGTATGGCAAATATCATAAATATATTTTCATGCAAACCTATTTGCAATAAAACTGGTTTTCAGTAAAACAAATGATTATATTTTGGTTGCAGATCTAAAAGTATGTGAAACGACAGAATTCAAATGTACCAATGGCCAATGTATACCTGCTAACAAACGTTGTGATTCACGGAAAGATTGTTATGATGGAAGCGACGAATTCTCGTGTGGTATTGTCAATTTGTTTTATGATGATTATGTCACTACATTATTTCTGGAATAAATGATTGAGCTGAAAGTCTAATTAAATTCCGTATAATTATGATGCTTCTACGGCGTATGTATTTGCTTGATAAGATTCCATTCAACTTGATATCAATATGTATGTAGCACACTTATATTCCATTAAATTACCTGATTTATATGTGCCATGATTGTAAATATGTTATTTAAATGATATCATTTAATTCGAACCGTATATTTTTATAGAACAGAACAAAATTTTGACTTGTACAAATAACATACAGTATATTTACGATACAACTTGAAAAAGATATGTGATATATTTTATTTCGTTACCTTAGTGCAAGAACGGGTTAACTCTTTATTTAATTTGATACCAGTTAACCCGTTACTGCAATAAGGTGACGATATGCTAATTAGCCTGCAGAACAAACCGCATTCTCATAATCTCGTAAAATCAATGATAAAAACAAATCTATGTCTGTTCATTATAAATGAAAAATCTCAAGCTCACTAGTACGGACTTGTGCGTTCGATCTCAAACATTAAGTGTTCAGAATTCAATAAATCCGAAGAATCAGAAAAATATAACATTTCGGAGATGTGATATAAGCAAATTTACAGCTGTCACAAACCTTTTGACACTTGCCTTGGCGAGCATGATAATTCTCTATCCACACATCGTTGTAGATGCATGTGTACAAGATGAAGCATTTCATTGTGACGGTTACCGGTGTATCCCGAATAGGTTACGTTGTGATAAATATACCGACTGCGAGGATGGTAAAGACGAGATGAATTGTTTACGAACAGACTTTGAGTCGTGTGATAAAGTCTGGGAAGCAGGTTACAGGACTTCAGGAAGATATACTGTCGGTCAGATGATTATTTCTTCTTTAATATTTCAAAAGGATGCGAGTTTACTTTCCTTGAAACCTATATTTTGTGTCACTTTATATGAAAGGCAAATATAATACTGGCTTTAAGAATATTTCTGTTCTTTCTTTTGATATTATCTACCAACAACTTGAAATGTGAAATGCAATTGCTGCAAGTTTAAAGCTGGGGCAGCCTTAATATCTTTGCAGTCCAGGACCTAAACTGTTGGTAGCTCATGTTTTGTATTTTATTGTTAAATCCTTTCATTTCTGACTTGAAATTCCCACTGTCATAGTTGACGAATCTTGAATAATGCATTTAGATTGTGAAACAAAATATTATCGGACTTTTTCAGGAGGATTATCATTAAACTGCGAGTTTGGTTACATCGATACCGGCCGGGTATACACTATAGTAGATAACACTGATGTTGTTGGGGTCTCCATCTATAATGAAAGGGAAGGTGGGGGACGTGATTCTACTAATCTTTATAGTATTGCACAGAAACCAGGCTACATATGTAAACAAAAGGTAACGACATGAAGCTATCATCGCTGTCTATATTTTTCATTGGCACTATAAATTGTAAATTGTTAACTGTTCAATCCGTTTGAATATGCAAAACGATTTAAACTTGCAATACATACGTATATGTTTATTGCACATTGTAAATGTTAACTTTAAACATTTTGGTTGCTAGTAGCTCTGCAATCAGTTTTTAAGAATCTATTAATATTTACTTATAACTTAAGGTTGTACACCCCTAATGCACTTTATCCACTTTGAAGAGTATTCAAATAGGCTAGAATCACTGTAAAGTGTATTGAAACGGAGGGGCGTGGGTTCAAACCCCAGAAGGGGCAACTTTTTTTTTCTTTCTTTTTTTTTCTTTTTACCATTTTTTATTAATCTCTCAGATTCCTAATGGAAGAAAAAAGTGTTTCATTTTAATTATATAATTTTTGTAGGTATTTATTTCCTAAATAATGCAAAATTAAATAGCAAATATGATACGAGATATTTTCAAAATTTAATAAAATAAAAACTACACGGTAAAAGTATCTTATATTTTGCAAGACCAACTATTATACATTTGAGAAAAGTTAGGCAAAGTTTGAAAACAGTACCTCATTGTGGAAAATTTTAAGGATATTTAAAATAAGGCGTAGAGAAATGATCAAAAAAGTGTTAAAAGTGGGTGGGGTAGGATTACATTTTTATACATATTAAAAACATTTTTCTTGTTTAATTTGTTACGTAAATGTCATTATTTGTTTCTAAACAATGAGCAATAGGAAAACATTTTTCAGGATGATGATATTATAGATTATTTAGAGATTCCTCATTTCTGAAAAAAGCCCTTCTAATGGCAAAGTTTAAGTTCAGAAAAATGTCCATAACTCATAAACCACACGGTAAATTTTGTTTAAATTTTGCATACAGGAGACATTTAAGGCATATAAATGTCCTATGTTGTCAATTTTATAGTTCCTTATAGTGCCCATTAGGGGTGGTTTACCTTAAAACATGCAGGAACTGTATTGTAAATGATCAACGGGCGGGTCAATGCATAGAAAATGTTAACATTTTGCAGGAGAATCAACTTTGAGCACTGTCATTTTCTATATATCAAAATGTTTGTTTTATGTTTGCAATTGTTTTCATTTACAGATAAAGCAAAAATGTCCTCTGGCTTACACTGCGGCTGCCAAGTTTGATGATCCTAATTACGTTCACCGTTTTATCCATTGTGCATGCGTTATTCTTGAAGTTACCGTGATTAAGAATAAGCAGCAAGTCTCAAACAACACATTACTTATATTGCTTATATTTGAATTTTGTATTAAACATCAAAATTTTACAACTGAGATATTGCTCAATAAAAAATATTATTTTTGTGTTTTGTGCATTATGTTTAATAAAATATGAACATTTCGTTACCATGATCAAGTACTTTGATTAAGCCTCGCCTTGAAAATCATAAATGAGCTCAATCTAGAGACTTTTGCTATGTTTGTAAAGTCAATATTTGCGTTCCTTTTTAGTTGTTTTTTTTAATCCATATATGAATGTTTTCAATCTTTCATCTGCTGTATAATCTAGTTACTGTCCTTTTATAATTGTACACGGAATTTTGAAAACATTTCTTAAAATGAATTTAAAACTTGCAGTAAACATTTCCATTAGCGTATTTACATTTAACAAAAATGTATGCCTTTTAGGAAGGAAATGATGTGTATGGATAATTTAAACTACACAGACGGCGCTATACAAGAGCTTGCAAATAATCAGTCGAGACTAATGTTTCACTACACTGAAGAATTTATATACAGAGAAATGACAGTCAAATCCGGACTGTCGATCAATGATATAACAGAATACTTTCCTGGTCCAGTTGTTTGCAAACATGGTAACATTTGGATATTTAAAATCCCTCCATAACAAAAACTCATTATGTTAATTCAGTTAATATTCCAGATAACATAAGTATTTCAATGGAATAACAGTAGGAAAAATTATGACTAAACTGGAGAAGGGATTTGATGAATGAGGATATACAGTTAGACTATGCGTTACGAGGCGTTGTTAGTGGCTTAAAATACAAAACGGTGTTTTATCGTATAAAATATTCATGAATAGAATTACAGCAACGGTTTGAGCTAAAGAATTACTTGAGAATCGGGCGAAAGTCTTAACTTATATTTTACAAATGTTTGTAAATGTTACGCTTATCAATATCTGATATCGTTAAACGTTGATATCCAAGTACCTTTTATTCTAAACCTTACATTTCAGACTACAGACCAAAGAAAGATAGTGTCACGTGTGAAGGTGATGTGAAAGTCATCCCAGCTCATCTTAAATGTCTGTATGATGTTGATAGCAATGGTATCATTCTTGGATGCCGATCAGGGAGCCATCTTGACCATTGTGGTACGGTTTGCATGTCTTTGTTTCACTTGAGTCGGGTATGAAATAGTTCAAACACATCAAAATTATAGATGTTCTACACTCAGTTTGATTATGTCTGTTTATTAAAGGACAGCAGTGATTAATGCAAGCTGCCGCCATTGTCCTCGAGCTCTAATAGAATTTAACATTTTGTGAACATAGTACAACTTAGAATTTAGTTATACATGTATCTGTACATTTGACAGTGGGTGATGGTTGTAAACTACTAGCGGCCTAATAAAATATTTTATTGGGCAATTACTATACTACTTTGTCGCACTCCATCTACCTTTTTGCAATATTGTTCATCAAAAGTAGTTGAATGAGTTTAAATGCAATGATTTGATGCTACTGACCTGACATACTTTTATTAAAATACCGGACCATGAACAACCTCAGTTCTGGAACATTAACAAACTCAGTTTAACACATTAGCGATTATCAACAAAAACATTGAATTACATTTTCTTATATTTTCAACACTCAATTTCATGTATTTTTTTATTTTTATTCAGAGAGTTTTCAGTGTTTACCGAACACAGTTAAATGCCCTGGTAGTTATTGCATACCACTAAGGTTCATTTGTGACGGTACGGCTCAGTGTCCAGGTGGGCAAGACGAGGACAATTGCGGTAATGATTTTTATTCTTCTGAACATGTGTTGCCTTCCACGATTATAAAACTGTTAGTGATCAACTGTTACAATATTACATATGGTATATTTATTATTGTTTCGGTAAAAAGATAAAAGAAATAATGATAATGCTTTGTGCAAACCGCATAGGTAAAAAACTAATTAAGACAATAAGGCAAACTATTTTACTAAAATAATACATGGAGATAAATATATTACATTTTATTAAAAGCAACATGAAATGTATATTTTGGATTAGAATTAGATGAACACTAAATTTATAGAATTAGAAATCTTACACATACAGTAGCTTCTGATGTTTTTCTTTCTCAAAGCTTAGAGAAGTTTTTGAGTGTAATAAATTGTTTAATGAGCTTTATGATTTAATGCTCGACTTTTGTTAGTTCACCTGACCATTTTGTGCTCAGAGAGTAACTATTGTGATGACAATGTGTCCGTCGTTGTCGTTCCTCATACAATTTATCTTAGCAATATCTCCTCGACAACAAGTAAATAGACTATGTCCTAAATTGTCATTAGGTGATCCTTTACAAAAGTTATTTAAATGGTTGCAGTCTGATACATAAGTATGTCACAAAGGTTAAAATAGACTTTAATAGATTCTTGCTTTCTCTTTTTTAAAAATGGGATTGATAAATAATCATTTTCTCAAAAACAATATTTTATTTAACATGTCCCTGTGCCCCAAAATGATCCATATCTGAGAGTCACTTACTGAAAATAATAAGCATGTCTTACAATTCCTCTTCTCTGAAACTACAATACCTAGAGCATTAATATTTGGCATGTAGCATCATCTTCTGATCTTGCACAAAGTAAAATATGCCGTGCCCATGAAATCAAAATTTGACTAAGCCCTTGTTGTCAGTTAGTTTATATAGATTTATATAAACAGATTAAAGACTTCATGTAGAAGAGCAATACTTTAAACCTAGATCCTTTAACCTCGGATGACAAAAAGCAAAACAAAAGCGCACTACGAAGTTTAATTAGTTTATGTAGACTCCTTTTGGAAAATACATTAAATCCTAAAGAAATTAATTGCCCGAGGCTTAGATATATGTGGCATGTAGCATTTCCAAGCGGACTCTTCTTTGAAGAATTGTGATCATTTCTAGCATTGGATCTCATGAGAGTGATCTAGAACCACGACGGTACCCTTTGTTTACGTTTTTATTTTAACATTACAGGTTGTTCTAAGGAATACAGTGAGATTCTTATTCTTCATGACGCTGGGTTTGTTCAGCAGAAGTTCGATTTTGACAAGTTTGCTAACCATTTTTATACGAACATATCGACCATTCGTATTCTAAGCTACACAACATTTCAGCCACTCAAGGAGGACAATGACATAGAGGATATTGTCATGAGTGTTAAAGATACTTCCTTTGCTCCGTTTGCATCAGTTTACCAATTGCAGACGTACTATTACAAAATGCTTGCTAAATCATTTCTTAAACATATTATGTTCAATCAATATAAATCAGGGAAACAAGGAATAATTTTTCTTGAAAACAGTGATAATGCCAAGGCTGTAGCGAAACAACTATTTGAAAATATTTCCATGGATTTTACACGTAAGTTCACCGTTTATAGGGTTGTTGAAAATCCACAAGGAAGTGTCAAAAATGTTTCAAATACATACAAAGGTGTTGTTGATGTACCAATAAAGCGATGGGAGTCGTTGAACACCGTTGGTGTGTCTTTGTTTCCCGAGATATGTACTGGTATGTTTATTATGTACTTTGTTAAAAATTGGCTTTAGAACCCTATATTGATAGTTTGTTTTGTATCAAATCGTTGAGATGTTGCATCAATATTGACAGTTTATGACTTTAAAGTATAATATTTCAATATTTCTTCAAACATAATATAAGATGTGTATTTTTATCACAGTTTTATTCATAATGTATCCGAATGTTCTTATCTTACTTAAAGATTCTACAAAGGTCATTTGCCCAAATGCATATAGATGTGCTTGGAGTAGAAACTGCATTAGTCTAGATCAAGTGTGTGACGGATACGCTCACTGTTACCACAGAGATGACGAACGACTTTGTAACTTCCGATGCCCTGTAAAATGCCGTTGTAGAGGATATGCCATATTTTGTAGTCATAGCAACATTACAATGGGTGATGTTTATAACATGTCTGATACTGCGAGACTACTCGATTTAAGTAGAAATGTCAATCTGAGAAAAGTATTAGAGAACTCGCATCTGGAGTTTACTTCTTTGGCCATTCTTAATCTATCGCGATGCAATATTGTAAACATATCAATAGATGCTTTCCATGGTGTGAGAAATATCTTTACGTTTGATTTAAGCTCTAATGACATCAGAACATTGCAATCAAATGTATTTCGTCATCTCAAACACCTTCGGTTGTTACAATTGAAGGGTAATAGTAAACTTTCAAACATTGAAGCGGGTGCATTTAATGAATTAACTTTAATTCGAGAATTGAATTTTGCTAATGCTCAATTAAAAGTGATAAATGCATATTCTTTTGCCGGTCTTGAACTTGATGTCATTGATTTGTCAAATAATACCATCGTAGAAATAAAAGAATTCGCTTTCAGTGATTTGTTCGTGTCTAAAATATATATCAGCGGAAACAAAGTTACAAAGTTCAATAAAGGAATTTTCACAGGTGTAACAGGGCTAGCAGATTTACATACACCTGCATACAAATTTTGTTGTATCAGACCAAACTATTTGGACGAGGAACAATGTTTACCGACAAAAGACGAGTTTTCCTCCTGTGAAGACTTGATGAGACTCTCAGCTCTCCAGACCATGCTTTGGCTTATTGGATTGACAGCTCTCATAGGAAACGCTCTATCAATCATTTATAGATTAGTGTATGACAGGAAGAGGCTTCGGATAGGATATGGTGTATTCGTTACAAACCTTGCGGGAGCAGATCTGTTAATGGGAATATACTTGATGATAATTGCAACAGCGGATGATCTGTTCAGGAAAAGGTATATTAATTTGGTTATTTTCATCTCCAATTTTAGAAATTAGACACAGATATTTTAAGTTTATTCTGGAAGGAAATTGTTGTCAAGTTTCATCAGTTTTAACAGAAGTTTTGGAAGCACTGCAATTTTCCATGTGTTAAATATTAAGCTGTAATTAATCTATGTTTCCTTGAACTTGTTTGGTAATGATCTATGTTTAATCTAAAACAAAATCTTTTTTGGTGAAATTATAAATTATTAAATATATCTCTCACTGAATGCAATCAACGTTTATCTTGCACTGTTTATTTCATTGTTTTGGCGCCTGTATACTAATATGTCGATGATGTTTAATTTTACTAGTTCTTTCTGTTCACGAAATTTTTAGATAGTCTTTACTTGCCAATTATTTTTATCTGTAACGCTTATTTATGTGATTTATAAAATATTTTTATTTGTAATAATATAATAATCTTTTTATTTTTATACATCCATTAATTTGGAAACAATAATGTTACGTGTTGCAATGAATTTGGTGCACAGTCTGTAGCAGTAGTCTTCAACATGCCTTCAAAATTTTATTTTATAACGATATTTACAGATACATTTTCATGGATGATTATTGGAGGAACAGTGTCTGGTGTAATGTCGCAGGATTTCTGTCGACAGTGTCGTCTGAAGCAAGCGTTCTCTTTCTTTGCCTGATCACCATAGACAGACTGATTATGATCAAGTTTCCCTTGAAGCAGATACGAATAACTTGGAAAATCGCGCATCTGCTTTCGGCAGTCATGTGGATTCTCTCAATATTTATAGCTGTTATACCATTTATATTCAGCGGCTACTTTCAGGGTCAATTTTACACGAAATCAGGCGTTTGCATTGCCTTACCTCTGACAAGAGATCGACCACCAGGCTGGGTATATTCCGTGGCAATATTTGTAGGGTTGAATTTCATTACATTTGTCCTTGTTGCTTTTGGTCAGGTTGCTATCTTCATGGAATTCAAGAAAACAATTATTGCACATACAGCTAACGAAGCCAGAAAACAGGATTTGACAATAGCAAGAAACTTACTGCTTGTAGTAACCACAGACTTTCTGTGTTGGTTTCCAATTGGAGTAATGGGTAACTTAAATGTTTCCTTTCTGTCGTAGGATTTTTATCTTCCTTTTTATTAATGTTGTCATTGTTTTGCAAGCATTGCTAACATTTCTATTTGTATTGAAAACTTAAAAATAACATATGTAAAATAACCTGTTAAACTTCGGCCGAGTATCTTTTTTAAAGGTACTTTTTGGGTTTTTTTAAAATGATATTTCATGAGATAGCGTTATTCCTGTAACGATTTGATATGAGATAGAATTGTAAATGATTGCAAACATATATGATATTACTAGGAATGATGGCTCTGAATGGACATGAAATATCAGGAGATGTCTATGCATGGGCAGCTGTATTCATACTACCAGTTAACTCCGCCTTAAACCCGATTCTTTACACATTATCAGCTATTGTTGTACGAAAGGTAAGCGTATGTCATCGCCATTTAGTTATTTATTTCGTAGATACACTATTTTACGCGTCATTCATTATGATCAACTAAAATTAAAGCAGATTTATAGATTTATACGTGCATCATGTATGCATAAGTACAAATGATAATATTAAAGTGCATGTAAACCATTTTTCGTTATTATATTGTATTTAGTGTATTAGCAATTTTTACGCAGAAATTCAGCCCAAGTACAGACGAGCAAAACCGGACAAAAATATCGAAATGTAAGTAAAGTTTTCTATATGATTGTGACAATTGTTTTTGATTAACCTTTTCATTGTTGGTATGTTCGAATGCAAGATAGTGAGCAAAAATATCGCTTTATTATAACTCATGTATGACTTTGTCTACATTTTTGTTATCTCCGTTTCATCTTCTGGATTTTAAACTTATAAAAGAAGTTGTTAAGAATTGTATCGTGGCAGTAAAACGTTGTCCAATACTTCATTCCAGTGCTGTTATATATTTTTATTGTCCTTCGCAGTCGCAATGATTACTGCTTAAGTCGGTGTTACACAGTGTATGAGATGTTTGACTTTTTATTATCTTTCATTAAATGACTCAGTTAGATGTGTGTGAACTAAACCTAGTTATGTTTTCATTGCTCCTTGGTTTTTTCCCATTTCCAAAAGATAAAATATATATACATGTATTTCATTTAAGCGGACTTCATCATCAATAAAATAAGAAGGCAAATACATTGTAAATTATGTATTGCCATGATCTTGTATACTTATTGACGTATTTTACCTGATTTTTACAATAACATTTTTGCTATGCATGTTCGTTATTTAAATGATTGCTTCACTAGCACTGTGATGTTTTTAGGTGTCCAATTCTATTGATAAACGAGTACATTTGAAACATTAATTTCAATAGTTCATCTCATTTACTTTTAAGACACTGGTACACGAAGCTTGGCAATTTTTGGTGTAAGCAAACATTTCTGGAACCGATTCCTACCAAATTATCGTAAGCTTGGTGATATCTTGGAAACAAACACGGATTTTAGCCTTATGAAAATCCTCCAGATTGCAACAAGAATTGCGGGAGTCTTAGATGTGGTGCACGAAACTTCACTCGTAATTGAAAAGCTGGATGTTGATACGATATATGTACAGATGCAGAATGCAAAGGTAAACGCACATAAAATTGACACAAATGCTGGCGACAATGATGACCTGCATAAGCTTACACTATTACGTCAGAACAGTCTTCACGTGCATGTAGTCTGGTTAACATTTACACAAATTAAAAATTTACTCAAATTTAGACCCTTCAAAGTACAAAAAAACTGTTACAAATTCATTAGTGTAACTGTGACAAATGTTAGATTATTAGATACATTTTAGAGGTTAAACTCGCCATGATTAAGTAGGTATTTTTATGAGTGCACGTTTAAGTATGAATGCAGACACTGTTATTAATTATTGATCTATCATATAGATATCTGGGAAGATAAAGCTGAAGGTAAAACCGCAGATGTCGGTGAATGCCGAGGACAGTTTCAATGACATGCTGCAGTTTGGTAAAGTACTGCGAATATTGCTCGCATCTCGACACCACAAAGAAAGCACTTTATAACTTTTTTGCTCTGATATTGATTTAATGTCATTCTTGCCATGGTTGTCTGCAACAATAAAATGTGCATTATTTTCCATTACGACATCTTACTATGTAAGTAAGTGTTGTAGCATACAAAAAGTATGTAATTTACTTGTCAATGAATATAAAGTATTCCTTTATGTAATAAGATCTGTGCTACATTGAGTTTGTACTTCAACCACTGACATAGCTGTAGGATTTTATGAACGTAACACTATTAATTATCACTTTTTACTTAAAGGCGATTCCGAAATACTGCAATATTTATAAACGCAACTTAGTAAATTTAAACTTGTGCAGAACTATTTCTCAGACTTAGCAAAATAACAGAGAATCATCATTTATTCTTTTTTTATTTGTGTTCATATTTAGGAAATGGTGGATTGTTTTGCGTTTAAAAAATTAAAAAAGAAATTCGTAGTTGAAATAAGTTTATTGTAACAGCTTATTATAGGAAAATGGACATTAACTAAATCTGGCAAGTTGTCATTTGACCCCTTTTTTGTTTGGAAAGAAGAAAAACCAAAACCCAAAAACACTACATAGTCAGCTTTTTTCCTTTTATGTTTTGTAATTTTTAAAGTTTAATGGACGTTTTATAAACGGTCTGTAAATTATACAGCGTTAAGAGACCCGACAAAAAAAGTTTTTTTTTTTTATTTTTTGTTGTTAAAAATATAAATGTTAGATATTTTATATTTTTGTTCATATTGGTCCATAGCAAATATATTGTATGTTTTAAGATAAATCCAAAGACTGTTTTAACTTTTTAACATTTTGATTTTTATAGATACTAGTTTATTAAAACATTCTATACTTTTCTGGCGTCTTAAAATTGCTTTCAACCACTAAAAATTAAAAAAAAACTATGTGAAATGAAAAGAACTTAAGGCTAAGTGGGGATTTTAAATAATAAGTTTCTAAATTCTTCGTTTTAAGCTGTTTGACACTCTAAAAATTAGTTTGGTAAAGATGAGTTATTTCTTAAAGATGAATTTGTTATTATTACTGTTGTTGTTGTTGTTGTTGTTGTTGTTGTTGTTGTTGTTGTTTAACTAAAATTTATAAATGTTAGATATTTTATTCGTGTACATCAGGGTCTTTCAAATTTGATACGTACATAGATAATTATATTGAATGTTTAAAGATTTAAAAAAAAAACCTCTTCATTTGAACTTATTAATTTTTTGCGTTTTATAAATAAAAAAAATTCTAAACATAAATATAATACAAGTTTGAGCGTTTCAAAATTGTGATCAACACCGAAATTAAAAAGCTTTGAGAAATAAAAAATCATTTTAAGGCTTATTATTCCATTTTATTTTGTTCCGCCCATTGTTTTCTCGTTTAGGGCACACGCATTTTTTTACTTGGGGACCATATGCCGCTTGTCATGGAATTGCACTTACGTGTCACATTGAAGGTTCCATGATAACCGCCATATGAACACATCTGCGGATGTTTCAAAATTCAAAATTGTACCAGTTCATTTTAAATGTTGAATTCTGCTTAAGCCGGTGCTAGGGGGCGTGGACGGTAGTTTGCACTTGACAGTACCGTCCATGAACAGGCTCAATCAAACCGAGCCTGCAACATTTTCAATTTTGCCATGTTGGGCTTTCTTTAGGGATTCTTATTTTCTCTATTTTATTAGTATGCCTTTGTATTGGTCGTTTACCGCTGTTTCAGACTATTTGTTAATGAGTATGAATTGCTGTTATTGTTGGTGTTAAATTTTAGTGCGTACATGTAAGATAATTTATTTCTGTCCGTGAATTACTAGTATATTGTTTATCATTATAAATAAGACTTCAATGTATATATATATATATATAAATGTGTTGCTTTTTACTTCTTCTTTTAATTGTTTTTAGATAATGTGCAATGATCACATATAGAACCTTTAAACTGACCTACTGGCTAATCAGAGAATTAATAAGTGGATTACTTTTTACTAACTTAAAAAGAAATAAGTTGATACTTATGTCAAAGATATATCAAAGATTTATGTGGAGAAATGGCAGCTGCAAAGTCAATATAGCACAATCCTGCTAAAAGCAACTAGAAGTCAAAATATCAATTTATCACATTACTAAGGAACTGTGAAAGAGTTGTGATTAAATAAAAAATTTTAGACAATATTTTCATGAAATCTAGATTCTAGATTAAAGCGGAATGACTTTATTTTTGTCTTTGAGGTAAACTAGCATTATAACAAACAAAATCATTAAAAAACAACAACTACAAAAATTTTGATAATCAATGATATTCAAAAGCAACAAAATCAACTTTAATAAGAAAATGTTATTAACATAAGAAAACAGTTTAGATTTATGTTCTTACTAAAAAAGGTTTTTAAAGTATACTTTTTAAAGTATGCATTTCTATAATAATTTACTTCGGATAATGCAAAACAATTTCCTGTGTGTAGTTTTAAATAATGAAATCAGTATAGTAACAAAAATGCTACCGTTATAAAAACTGTTTAATATCAAAAAAATCATGATTTAAAATTTGCTTACTGCTGTAAAATTTTACAACTTATGACACATTATTGACTTATTATCTTGTATAAAACTTTTAATTGCCCATCTACATTTCGAAGAAAAAGATAGTGCTTAAATTGTGTCTGTCCGTCTGTCACACTTTGTGTCCGGTTCAAACTCAGCCATTTAGCAAGGAATTTTGAAAGATGTTGTGACCATAAAACAACAACGTGTCATGCATCCCAATCTCCAAGGTCAAGATCACACTTGGAGATAAAATGTCAACATTGCCTGTTGGATGTTATTTTTCGTGTCCGGATCGTCCATTACTTTTCATCCATCAAGGAATTTTGAAATAAGTTTTCACAAATATATACCATAAAAAGACATAGTGTCGTGTGCAACACCCAGACCCCTACCACCAAGGTGAAGTTCACATTTACAGGTTAAAGTTTAACATGGTCTGTTTTTTCTATGTCCAGAGAATTCCAGTGAAACTTAAAATAGAAAAAGATAACACTGAGAGAGAAAGTGTAGAATTATAAACTTCACCTTAAATAATTTTCGAATTGCTCCTAAATATTACTTATTTTTCAGTCATAAAAACTGCAAATATCTATTTCTGTTGACACATACAAGAAAATATTTCATTTTATGTCTATAATGAATTTATTGTTGCGGGTGCAAATCCACCATTTATCAAGATATTGCTATAAAAGTGAAACTTTTGAATAGTAAAATTGTATGCCTCCTGTAAAACTTCCATTATGCGGAGGACGTTGGTAAGTTTGTTACAAATTCTTGTTACGGATACTTTAATTCAAACTTAATCCGGATATCATCATGTCTCTAAATGTGTCTACTTCTTTTCTAATTTATGCGGCTGACAAAAATAATAATATAATATAATAAATATAAAAATATTTAAGGTTATCTCTTGTGTCAGGAAAACACAACTTACTGTATTTTGGTAGCTTAAGACCATTACCTTTGATACAAGGCAAAGAGACATGATAACATGTAGATGATGATGACGGTTTGAGTAGGCAGTCATATAAAACCATAGAAATCTGTTTGACTGATTATACATCCAAGAAGAAAAAAATAGTGCAAAAAAAATAACAAGCATAAAAATATCGGTAAAGTATCTCAAGATCATGAACAGATCAAACGTAAAGCGGTCCCAAAAATATTACATAATATTACAAATGCACATTCAAGATTACCACTCAAAGGCAGGGACTGCTTAAGATTAATGGTCAAAGAATGGAAATGTTGCATGAAACACCGAGACACCTTTAAGTTAAGATGTAAAATAAAAAAATGATTTTTTCTTCTGATTTCTCTGTTAATAGGCTTTGCCAATTTTAATATTAGGCTTTGCCTATTAATTGTAAATAAAACTGTGAGAAGATGAATTATCCATCTTAAATAGTATGATACCATGGAGTTGAATAGACTGGAGAAGCAACTTGTGACGTCACACAGTTAAATTCAGCATAGATGCAAAGCGTTTCTCGTAAGTTATCATATATCGCGGGATTTTCCGAGATTTGATGCATCCTGGGAAAAAGAAGTCGTAATACCGCCATATTGATTTCACGGCGATACACCGACAATAAAAGCGGATCATTTTCTTCTAATTTATGAAGCAATAGTTAACGATGAAGTTAAAGGTTGGTAGAAATTGATTGTAAAGAAAGTTTGGATAAGTCATGTTAGCTTGTTTTGAAGGAATTGAGTATTTTTTAGGAGAAAATCTTGTTGGAAAAATACTGTGCCGTACAGCGTGGTATATTGACAATCCTGCGAGAGCGGTCAATTTTAATTTGTTAAGGATCTCTAACTATTATATCAATACGTATAATTCTTGCATTTTCTTATGTATTAAGGATTTCTTAATTGAAATATGATGTTTGTTTAACTTCGTTTTTTTGTTTTGATGTGAGTTTTTTCGAGTTTTTTGAAGCGTATTGTATAGTCTGAACAGAGTTTAATACAGTATTTTCGGACATGTTTTTTTCCGGACAATTATAAGGTATTATCTGTTCATGGCCATAATTTATTTTCCTCGTCATTGTTTGAACTTGGAGCTCTCAAAATTATTAAAATGCTTAATTTTTAACAAAAATTTATGTTTAACTTTAAGTAATTTAAAAAACGTTGATGTTTTTTTTTTTTTTTTCTGGGTGCCCTGCTTGGGTGTGTTGGAGGTTGTGTCTTGTGAACGTTACCTTTATACCTGGTTGATCTTTATACAATACATACCAAACACAGGAAGTGTCATTATGACAGGAAATAATGTCTAATACTATTGACTTTGAAATACGTTATATCCTGTGTATATTCATGGAGTTGATATTGTAGTATTCTTTATATTTACTGTTTACATTGTTCAGGTGTGCTTAGTATTTTCTTCTATTTATAATAATATGTATTTTGCATTTCAATATTTACAGATGCCACAAAAAAAAGGATGGTTCCGTGCTAAGAGAAAGGCAGGAGAGAAGAGAGCTGTGCAAGCCATTGGCAATTATGACCACGAGTACTGTTCATTACCAAAGAGAACCACTTGTTTAAAATAAATAATGTATAAGTCTGTGATAGAGGCAAACAGAAACATTTTGTTGATGTAAACAGTAGTTTTTTGTCATACATTTTACACTTATACAAACACGTATTTGTTAAGTGATCATATAAAGTTCAAACAAATGAATATGTTTTTTATCACAAAAAATAAGGACATTTTTGGTATCCGCAACACAGACTTTCTAGTTAATAATCTAAGTTTGATGTTGTATTTCTTATCACGTACTGAGATTAAATATAGAATATGGTTGTAATTAGTCTTTCCTTCATCCACAAACATGGGGGAAATGCAAGTCTGTATCTGGCTATTATTATTTATAAGTATATCATTATATTTCTTATCACCAAGATTAATATTGTGTTATAATATAAATAAAAAGTAAGAGAGACTGAACAAACTACACCATGAATGAGGTTGTAACTATTCTTTGATGTTTGTTGATGAATTGATAAAAAGTAAAGGTAAAATTAAGATTGATCTCTTACACTCAGTAACTTAATCATATAGAGGTACTGTTATGTTTTATATGTTGTATGTTTTATTTATTATTTTGTTTTATTTGAATTAAATAGTAAGCAGAAATATGTGTTTGTTTTACATGTTATTCAATTTAATCCTATTTCTAAAAGCATAAGCTGAAGTGTACCAATTAAGTGATTTATCAGAATTAATTGGTGAAAATTGGGCTCATTCATAATGTTGGTATCAATCCCGCTAGAGATTTGGTTTGAAGAAGCTGAACAGATAGCTTACTAGAAAATCAAGTCTAACCAGATGCCCGCTTTAGCCTGATGCAGGGAAAGGGAACTAAGGTCTTCCTACACCAGTAAAGCAGGAATTTCGTCATATGACCTCTTGCATGGTGCCATATAAAACAACTAAAAAGGAAAATATCTTTTAATATAAAATAAACAGAGCATACCTTTAGAAGAAGTGTCATTGTGCTGTCTTGAAACATGACTACGAAATCCAGATATCGTTTTCAAAGTTTTACTACAATGTGGGCACACGTACATAACCTATCACTGACATTGCTAATTTACTTTCACTTTTCTCTGATTTTTTCGGATTCAAACTCCGAATCACTGTCATCTAAATAATAATCGGTATATTCCCCATCAAACAGCTCTGACAAATTTAAATCATCCCCTGATAGAAAATCTGAATTTGATTTTTTGGTTTTTAAGGAAGCCATAGTTACATGAACATTAACACATTTGAATTTAAAAATAAGCCCACAGGAAAGTTTTAGACGATTTATTGAAGGCATTATTACTCAAAAAAGGTGGGAATATGTTAATTGCTATGCTCTACTGCTAACTGGTAAACGTCTTTATAATTATTAATGACGCACGTGTAACATTAAATAAATGCCGCATTCATTTCTACATATATATATATATATATATATATATATATATATAATATATATATATATATATATATATATATATATATATATATATATATATATATATATATATATATATATAGGTAATTATAGAGCTAATTTAAGTATTATCAAATCGGCTTGATCTAAGAGTGTGCCCTTCATTGTGAAAAACATCGCAATTAAGAAAAAAATAAATACAATCAAATCAAACAGTAATATAGCGCAATTATCGCCCCAAAGAATAAACAATTGGTTATAACCCTGAGATTAAAAATACTTGAAATATGGATTTGATTTAAAAGGGGAATTGCAAAAAAATAAAAATAAAATAAATTTATCATAAATAACATTTTATTCCTTTAATTGTTGATTTTTTATCGTAATTTACAATACAACGGCAATGTAAACATTGATTAACGGATATCGCCGAAGTTTAACGAATCCGGGTCAGCTCGGCCCTAAAACATACTCGGCCCCCGAGTCAGCTCGGCCCTATTCCAACTCGGCACGGGTCAACTCGGCCCACTTTTAAAAATGGGTAAAGGTTATCAAAGGACTCCTATTGTCACGGGCTATTATTATCAATCAATGTGTATGTTAAAAATATCGATTAATTATTATTAATGATAATTAGGATTGACTTATTCATTCAAATTTGATTAGTGACCACCTGCAATTAATTAGAAGCTTATATGCTATTAAGTAAACACGTTTTTGTTTCATATTTTTTTGAAAATTACTTTACAAACAAAATGCACCTAAGGAAACACATTTTTATTATATCTATATTCACAGGCACAAGTATCGGACCTGGGAAGAAAAAATATGAAGTTATTTTATCAATCTGTTCATATTTTTTCTTCCCAGGTTCGATAATCGTGCCTGTGTCTATATTAATTTTATAGAATCTGCAAGACAAATAAATAACTTTTTTCTTCTAAATATACTTTATTTCAGCAGAGGTACAATGTATAATTATATGATAATAATAAGATATTTCTTATTATTCATTTACCTTAACAACATGCAAAGCAAAGTAAAGTAAATACGTTATAGGCCTATATATTTTTGAAAAGTGGGCCGAGTTGACCCGTGCCGAGTTGACCCGTGCCGAGTTAGTATAGGGCCGAGTTGACTCTTTTCCAGTTTAACGAGTGCGCGAAAATCGGAGACTAGCGGGAAAATCCGATAATTACCGAAGCGCGCAAAGGATTGTTGGTATAGATCGGACAGTTGTTTATTTTTCGGAGTTTCTAATCCGGTGAATGTATATCTGTGATGATACTAATGTATTAGACTTTTCTCCAAAACTAAACTAAGTGAATCAAGTCGGCATGAATACACTAACTCCACATATTTTTTGAATAGTCAACAGATTGGGCATACACTTAAATTTAAAGATATCTCTTATAGTTTTCAAAACAAAATTCAACAAAAGTTGCTTTATATTTATCAGATTTTTCAAACAAAATGGCGAAAAAAGTTCCTTAGAATAAATATGAGTTTTGACTCCGCCCACTTTCATATTTAATATTTCATATTTATTTATTTTTAAAATATGAAATATCTTTGACTGATATAGCACCATATTTCATGGGTAAAATTAAATAAAGATAAAGGCATTAGTGTGGTTCTAAAGAGTATGACTGTATAACTGTAATGGGCTGAAACTAACTGTTAACGGAATTATTTAAAGAGAGGCCCCGACATGTGGTAATAACCAAAAGTTTATATCTCTTTTAGGATGTGTTTTATATGTACATTAGCTAAAATATTGAAAATCTAAAAATCTAATACGCATAAGTACATGTATGTCACAGTTAAGAACTGTTCACTATGTAGCGGAGAATAAGTGTAAGCTGTCGTAAAACTCAGTCGGTAGAACGCAAACGTCCCAGGATCGAGTCCAGGTCAGACTGCACATTGTTCTCCCCCTGTGACAAGTACTTTTTAATTTGTTAACAAATTAAACAGGTACATTTTCATATGGTAGAGTACTGAACACAACATTTCCCCATGCATTTCTCACGTAAGGGATTTCATGAGTGTTTGCTTGCCACGGTCTACAACTTTCCATCAAAGCCATTTTAATTTGTAACACTATAAAATAACAGTAAATACTACAGGTAAGCCAAACAACAGGAAAAAGGTATGCATTAATAATCCACTCCACTCTATATATTTACATTGTACATATTGTAAAAATTGAAAGGAATAAAATATGTTTAAACTAAATCCACTCCTTCGCAATATGAAACAGTCAAGTGCACTTATTTTTTTAATGAACAAACGATTGGCCGAATGAGTGTTTGGAATGTAATGCACGGTACGGTACGGTTTAATTTAGTGTAGAAATTTCCCGCTAAGTGTCAAAAAATATAGTCTCTGAACCAATTTATAAAAATAAATCAAATCCTTATTTACATTACCAAATTTAAGCTCGTTTTAATATTTAGTTGATTTTTCTTTCTTTAATATTACAGTAATTAACATTTTTTTGTATAATTAATGCCGTATATTCAAAGGTTTCACTTATGAAATTGTAGAGAATATCCCACGATTCAATATGGCGGCTACCGGACAAATTTTGTTGCACAACTTGACAAAATATACTGTTGTTGCCAAATGTCATTTTATCGTCTGTTTTAAATCATGAATTGAGTAAGCTTTTAAAAATTTTACTCATTTTCAATTCGTTATTAGAGGATATTTTATACAGTTTACACGTGTGAATGCATTTTACGAACCCGTGCTGGTATAGTCCAATATATTAGACGTTACAGGCTTGTTATAGTTTTTGTCGGTCAAGCCTGACGTCTAATAGTTATTGCTCAAAAACGCATAGCATCATAAAAAATTCAAAAAATGTCTATTGTCCTGCCTTTCAAGCTTTATTCAAAAGCTTATCATATTTTCTTTCAATTTCATGCTCAATCATACACAAAAACTGTCAAACGATGAACTTATCAATTTAAAATCAAATATAAACATCAATCTATTTTGTCTATCAGCCATACTGGTTAAGCAAGGTGCTTTACAGATTGATTCCAAATTTTTGAACGGAAAATATATTCGAACACACTGACGGTGCATGGGCAATTATTTCGTTAAAAAAATATTCCGTTAGATTGTTCTGACTCAGTTAAACGCTTGCATTTGAATTAGCCAATCAGATTTCGCGCACTTTACGACCGCCATTTGTTTATCGGCTGTAAAAGGAATTGAAATACATGAGAGGATTTAATCATGATTTTTCGGATGTGACAGTTTAATTATTTTGACAAAAGGTATTTATTTTTTAGTTTTGTTCATAAATAGGTCAAAAAATATGTAAATACACGCTGTCTTCATTGTTTTTCGTTCCGCCCGATTTTCTGGCGGAACATGCTATGGGTTTTTGAGCAATTTCGATATGACGTTGCTTTGCCCAGAAGCAAAAATATCTCAAAGCGACGTCATATTTATAGGACTAGTGCTGGTAGTGCGAGGCCACGACTTGTATCCCTTGTTTTAATATATTATATATATAGATTAAATAAAATTATGACAGATTTCCCTGTGGGATTCACCCCTATTTTTGAGAATTCACCCCTATTTTTCGAGAGGCAGGGGGACAATTTTACATAGAGACAGAAGGGAAAAAATCAACAAATGTAGATCTACTAAATTTTGACTTTTAGAAAAAAATCCCTCTTATTTTTCAAATCCTAAAATAGACACTGATGATTGTATGAGTCTTTTTCAAATTTAAATGGGTTTTAGTCAGTCACAGGCCGCAGCGTGAGAACAAATTATGTGCAGCCTGACCGGGACGTGAACCCGGGACCTCGGAACACCATTCAGCCGCTCTACCGATAGCTAGAGACTTCAGCGAACAGGCTTTATACACAGACACTTGTTTAGAAGCGAATATAAGGCATTACTCCAGTATATACTTATATGAAATTAGGTGCTACCTATGGCGCGGAAAGCTCTTATGATTTATGATTTAAGCATAACATGTTTAGGGTACAAGTTAACTTAGATCTATCATGCAATTCGTTAATAAGTAAATGCAGGTATTTTGTACCATAAACAGAAACAAATAAATTATGGTGGTGTTCAACTTATGGTGGTGTTCAACCTATCATCGGAAGAGGGACCACTGCACATGCGTCAGCGTTTGGAAAATCCTGTCCGCCATTTTCTGTTCATCTCTAATCACATGTGTTGTTTTTACGTTATTTTTAATGTGCTAATTTATCAAAAAAGATTTAAAAGTAACTTTTATACGCCCGTTTGAAAAACGGGACGTATTATGGGAACGCCCCTGGCGGGCGGGCGGCCTCCAATTTTGTCCGGAGCATATCTCCTACATGTATGGAGGGATTTTAATGAAACTTTATAGAAATGTTCACCACTATGAGGAGCAGTGTCGCGCACATGAACCAGGTCTCTAGGTCAAAGGTCAAGGTCACACTTAGAGCTCATTCAAAAATGCTTGTCTGGAGCAAAACTTCCACATGTATAGAGGGATTTCAATATTACTTGGCACAAATGTTCACCATTGTGAGGCAGAGTGTCGCGCGCAAGATTCAGGTCCTTGCGGCCAAGGTCAAGGTCACACATAGAGGTCAAAGTTCAGATAAAAATATGAAGATGTGTATATGGACCATTTAGTCATCATTTATTGAGGGATTGTAACACAAATGGTCATTATCAAGACTATGGCTGTGATACATATAATTTAGGTCAATATATACAAGGTCAAGGTCACTAAAGATGATGAAATATCCAGATTTTGTCCGGAGCATATCTCCTACACGCATGGAGGGATTTTAATGAAATTTCATAGAAATGTTCACCATTATGAGAAGCCATGTCACGCACATGAACTAGGTCTCTAGGTCAAAGGTCAAGGTCACACTTAGAGCTCATTGAAAAACGCTTGTCCGGAGCAAAACTTCTACATTCATAGGGGGATTTCAATATAACTTGGCACAAATGTTCACCATTGTGAGGCTGAGTGTCGCACGCAAAATTCAGATCCCTGCGACCAAAGTCAAGGTTACACATAGAGGTCAAAGTTCAGATAAAAATTTGAAGATGTGTATAGGGACCATTTAGTCATCATTTATTGATGGATTGTAGCACAAATGGTAACTATCATGACTACAGGTGTGACACATTTAATTTAGGTTAATATTTGCAAGGTCAAGGTCACTGGAGATGATTAAATATCCAGATGTTGTCCGGAGCATAATTTCTACATGCATGGAGGAATTTTAATGTTACTTTATAGAATTGTTCACCACCATGAGACGTAGTGCCCTGCACATGAACCAAGTCTCTAGGTCAAAGGTGAAGGTCACAGTTAGAGCTCATAGAAAAACGCTTGTCTGGAGCAAAACTTCTACATGCATAGAGGGATTTCAATATAATTTGGCACAAATGATCATCATTGTGAGGCTGAGTGCCGTGCATAAAATTCAGGTCCCTGCGACCAAGGTCAAGGTCACACTTCCTGTGCATATCTTCCCTACTGATTTGTTTTAAGGTTCATTTAACAAAACAGTGCCAAGAATAAAAACTTGCTTGCTAGATAACACTTATCCATAATGCCCCCATCTCCATCTAAAGCTTTCGTAAACGGGCGTATTTTGTGACTATGGCACCCTTGTTTACATTTATCATCGATACTATAGTTCTTATGAATGAAATGAATGTTTATTTTCTGATTTTGTACATCATTTTATCACCGGAAGTGTTATTAAGCATGCGTCTGCTAGCAATAGTCTGAATTATGTAGACGCTCATTTAAAGCGCTGTGAAATCTATATTTAGCTCAAAAGGATTTCAAAATGGCGGCGCCCAGTTATTTAAGGATTTTTTCACAGCTCATTAGGTATAGGATCTTCGGCCCTGCTAGGACTTTCCGCGTATTAAATTATTTTAGATAGGTTTTACTTTTAATTCTTCTCAACGGTACCTCAGGAGACAATCGTAACAGATTTAAATGATAAAAATTTAGTCCAAACAGTATCTGGTTGTTTTCTTTTACAAAGAAATGCAAATTAAAAACATAAGAGAACGGGTTACGCCCGGATGAGAGGACACTCTACATGAAATGTAAATAAAATAGATGTTATGGCTTTTGTAGCATGCTATATGATGACCAAAATGAAACTGTATGACAAAGAACAGAATTCCATTTGAATATCAAAATGTTTCATAAGTTGAAGGATCATGAAGAATCAATATGTTAATTGAGTTAATAGTGTTAATTTTAATTACACCTTATATATTGGTCTTTTCGTAACAGGCATGGCTGCCTAATGTCTATTTCTAGTGACATACTGGGGTTTTTTTTCATATCTAAACCTTGCCATTCAATAGTCGTAGTTTCCTTGCTGATTTTTTAAAGATTAATTCAAATTCACAACTTAAAAAATTTTGAAACACAATGTCTGGTAAATTGAGTTGTCTACACGATTTTTTTTTCTGTTATAATTCCCTACCTTAAAGACACATTTCTACGGTCAAATGTTTAATTTCATGTTTGGTAAAGTAATGTTTAAGTGTATTAAGAACCCAAAATTATTTTGGTAAAATTCCATTTTTTTTTATTATTTTAGATAAAAGTTACAGATAAAAAAACATCATATTTTGTCCAGTAATATGTAGGATCCTAGTATTGTTTTACTATCCAGCACTGAGAAAAGTCTAGTTTGCTGTCTGCAGACTGAGACTATATGTTGTTGCTGTTGTTGGTAAACAACAATGTTATATGTATAATACAATATTTCATTTTTTTCAGGCTACTTTTTGCAATTATGGAGTGTTAAGTCAAGAGTAAGGATGATTTGCCCCATCCATGGGGGGCAAGCAACAGATCTGATTGTGCTAGCCTGAATAAATATGAATTCCAAGCCTGGATAAAAGACTGTACAATCAATTGACAGATATCTATATAAAGTATTGAAAGGACAAGATCAAGTTATTTTGACAGAATTATAAACAGACTAGGAATACAAGTGCAAAATGCCTGCAAAAATGATGATGGAGTGTGGGCCAAAGTGCCGGTCCAGAAAACATGCATATGAATTGAATGTTGCCATTAGTAAAGGAAATCTGTTGGAAGTTCAAGCTTACACTAATTTATGCTATAATGGGGCTCAGTTATCAGATATGCAGGGCAGAACAGCCCTGCACATGGCTGCATCATGTGGGAAGGTGGACCTGGTTGAGTGGTTGATGGAAGCCATGCATGGAGATGTCACTAAGAAAGATTTAGAGAGTGGTTGGACTGCTTTACATAGAGCCTTGTTTTATGGCCAACTTGCAACAGCAAGACTTCTTATACAGGTTTGTTTAATTTATTTTCAGTACAATTCATGAATTCTTAACAAATTAAACCAGTGTAAATTTAAATTCTTGACCTGTAGTACAAAATTATATGCACATAAATGTGTGGTTTACTTTGTACTTTCCCCATAGATTGGAAATGTTGGTAAGTGATGTGTCTTGATGCAGGCTAATATCTGTACTATATGTTACATTACCATTTAAAATGATATGGGTATTTTTGTATACTTTCAGTACAAGAGTGATTTGTACACAAGAGATCATGAGGGTCTTGGTCCTTTAGATATAGCAATGAAAGATCGAGTGTTGATAGAAAATGTTCCTGCTCCAGGTATGTACATGTATATTTGAATTTAATTACATTTGTATTAACACTATTGTCTGTTGGAAAAGAAAATATAAGAATCAACAACTGCTGAAATTATATATGTGGGACCAAGTATCCTAAAAAAAGAATTAAAGTTGACAGTTTTTATACAAAACAGGCTCTAATCGGGGAATTTTCTCTCTTAATTGGGAAGAGCCTTAGACCTTTGATTTTGGGAAAAACTATTGCTAAAATGCCTGATTTAAGAAAAGAAAAAAGCTAGTATAAGTTCAAATTTTTTGGAACACTGCATGATTTTAAAGAAACTACTGAGTCGAGGCCTTTTATAGGCATCCTCTGTTATATAAGGTGAAAAATCCATGCAAATAACGGTACTGAATTTGATATATAGTGATTTTTTTATTTTTGAATGAGAGTTTAGCCATTAACCAACTGAAAGTTATAAACATTTGACACCAATTTAGAGACAGGTCAGCATGTCTAACCGGCACTTTACTGTTTGCAGCTCAATTTTTGTATTTTGACATTGAAATGATCCCTTCAACTTTGAGTGGACTGCAAAACGTTGTAAATCAATTACAGAAATTTAGCAGATAGATGGTTAGATATATACATGTAGATATATAGGTATGTATATATTTTGTCAATATTATCAGTTTACGAGAGCACATCCAGACATGAAGTGTTTACATGGGGAGATAACTCTAATTTCACCCTTGGTCACAGCATTGAGATGGGAAGAAATGCCCCAGAGGTGGTAGATGAGTTTCGCAAAAAACATGTTGGCGTAAAACAGGTAATTAAAATAGCTGCGGTCTGTAATTTATGCTTCTAATGAAATTGTGAACGCTTAGCACCGGTTCAAAGTTTAGAACCAAACTTTCAAAGTTGTATTTAATGTTGATCCAAGTTGTTATATTATTTTCAATGCAAAAACATGAGACAAATAAAGATGTGATTCTCATTGACAGACTCCTATTCCAGGTTTCATAAATAAAACAAGTTTTTAAGTAGGCATAGTATTACAATTCATGTAAATGGTATTGAACTGTAATAATCCTCAAAAAATGTCAATTTAAGGAGCAAGGACGCATGTACTGATAGATTTTATAAGTATTTGATATAATATGTTATAGGTAGTAATGTGTAAGTACCACACAGTGTTCCTTACTACAGAAGGTTCTGTATATACCTGTGGTCATGGTCTTGGTGGACGTCTTGGACATCCTGTTGAAGAAACTTGTCTGGTAAGAAAACATATTTTTCATTTATTTCTAGTGTGAAATTTTGTTTGACTTCTATTGAAGATCTAAAGTCAGTGCTCTAGCACACTTCTCATATATTTTGCTTTGCAGAAAGTTTCAGTGTACAAAAGTATGTTTCGGCTGCCTGTACTTTATGAAATTATTTGTTTGAATTTAAACAAAAAAATCCAAAATATCTGTACGAAAGAATAATGTATGTTACTATGTATATTTCTTTAAGAATAGAAGGCCCATGCGTGAAATCAAGCAGTGTGTAAGCTTCGAATTGACTTGAAATAAATAAGTTTAAACTAAATGTTACAGGTACCAAAGCAGGTGGATGGTTTGAAAAGTGAGGAAGTT
This sequence comes from Ruditapes philippinarum, assembly GCF_026571515.1. Lineage (NCBI taxonomy): Eukaryota > Metazoa > Mollusca > Bivalvia > Venerida > Veneridae > Ruditapes > Ruditapes philippinarum. The sequence continues at coordinate 160,281 of NW_026852864.1, forward strand.
GTTGAAATAGCTGCAGCAAGAGATCATACACTGTTTCTATGTCAAAGGTATACATGTTACATTTGTTCATATGTTCCAATAAGTAATGTGAATACGTGTTATAATTGTTCAAATCTGTGTTTTGAATATCAATGTGAAAAAAGAGCAAAGTTATGGATAAAAATCAGTAATTTATTTCTTTTCTATTATATCTATACTTATATTTGCTTTACATTTAGTATAATCAGAGATGTAGATAACTTCCTTGCCATGCGTGCTTGCTAAACTTAAATCTTGTTATCTATCTGTCTGGTATAATAAAGAAAAGTGATACAACTTTTATTTTATAACTTGCATATCCATTTGGTAATATCATATATTTTTAAGAGAAATACTCATTATGTAGCTTAAATAAATTTTACATCCTTATCAGTTAAAGCACAATGTCCTGTTATAAGTGTATATATTATATCCTGTTAGTTTTATATATAGAGGATATTAAATGAGAGTAGATTTAATACTAAATTTATTGAACAAGTTGAATAAAATAAAATTATTCGAGCCTCTGGCAAGCATAATATTGTTTTATTTAACAAGTTCAATTATTTTAGTATTGAAACTACATGAATTTAATTTTCTATTTTCACATATCTAAAAATAAGAACAGTTTATTACATGCCTTTCAGTGGTTTATAGAAATCAGTGAAATATAAAACTGATATTTCACTGTTTGAAACAGTGAAATTATAAATTTGATAATTTTCACTGTTTTGAATCTAAGCCTGTTATGTTGATTCAGTGAAATACCAGCGTGCAAAGTGCTGGAAACCCAACTTAGTGACGTCGTAAATGACGTTGTGTTGTATTATTTTTATTTGGTGCTATTTTCATTTAGTATTAGATTTCTTTGCATATACTTGTAAAAAGAAAGTCTGGTTAGTTTAGTTTTCACCTTGTGAACACCAAAAGTTCATATTTCACTCGTGAAAGATACCTTTTGGTGCTCACTCAGTGAAATATATATTCAGATCTTACACTGAACTAAAAAAAATCGAAAAGTTATTACACTAGTGAAATATTGTTTTTATTAAATGGCTTTATTACACATCTGTGCCTTGGTTAATGTGATGAAATATTTTACCAACATGTTGTTTAGGTCATCCTAGTAGTGCAAACTTGTTACTTTGTCTTGTTGTTCATATTTCATTACAAGTTTGTTTAGTTTAAACATATTTTATTGCATTTAATACATGTTTACAAATATATCATACAAATAATGAATATATATCAAAATGCAAATGGGTTGGGCAACAAGTTCTTACAACATTAGATTAAGCCCTTCCCATTTCCAAGTTTGTACATGTAGCTCTTACCATGTGTTCAGTGTGTGTATGTATTTTCTAATTTACATGTGTATAATATCATTTATTGTCATTTTACTTGTTTATAGTCTACAGTTTATCCTGTTACCAGGGCCTGTCCATTTTATTTTACTATGTGATTTTTCTAGTATTTAATAGAAGTTTTATATGTGTGTTATAGTGGTACAGTGTACAGCTGTGGAACAAATTCATGTCACCAGCTAGGTCAACATCCGACCCCTGACCTATGTCTCGTTCCCAAACCAATCAACTGTAAGACAATTAAAGGTAGAAACATAATTGGAATCTGTGCTGGACGATTCCACACGGTTCTCCATACATCAACAGCGGCTTTTACCTGTGGTCTTAATGCTGGACAGCTAGGTAAGACAAAGCTGGAAAAATTCTTGTGTGAATTTATCACAAGATTGTATGATTTATTCATGTTTGTATGATTTAATGTAAAAAGCTTTTTGGGTAAAGGTTCTGACTTTTAAATCAGCTACCCCTTCCCTGCTGTATGATCTAATACCAGTCCTGTAATCCTATAATGGGTTGTTGAATGTTTTTTCATATAAAGAGGCTATTCATCTAGCAAGCTTATTGAAATTGTCTGTTTGTGCCAGTTATAAAGCACAGAGTTACATATTGAGTCCTTCTTTATTTCTAAGATATAATAACCCAGAAAATTGTGACTTGTAACTTTATACAGGTTAGTAACTTGAATGTAAGCAGACATTGAAATATCAGACTTTTTGCTTATTAACTTTCATCAAATGTCTTGATATTATGGATATGTGTAGGTCAGTTTCTTTTATTGAATATTATTAAAGTTATTAATAAACGTTTGTAAGATGAAAATTTGTACCTGCCTAAACGTTTTTCAACTTCATTCTTGTAAAGGCAATGATACAGAGATAAATGAAAAATAAATTTCCTGTTGATTTTTAAAAGGTCATGCAAAGCCTAAGGGTGACAGAAAGATAAGTCAATTACGACAAGTATCCTGGTTAAACATGAAGGAGGTGACAATAGTATCTGTAAAATGTTCCGATGCCGCTACAGTCGTACTAACTGCTGACGGAGAGATATATGTCTTACATGAATATCAATGTAGAAAAATGGCTTCTAAGTAAGTTTTATTACCTGTCTATAGGATTGTTTTTATAGTTATATATTTTCAAGCCCTATTAAGATTTCCTGAAATCTGCTAAAAATGATAGTATGGTTAACAGTGCATTGGTATTCTGCTTTTCTTGATCATAGAATGTTATATAAGGTTTTTCAAAAGATATGTGGACAGTTCGACTCATTACTAGTGTAATTCTAGCCTGAGTTTTAGCATATTGATTTTTAATGTGCTTTTGTTTCGAAAGTCAACACTATTGATACTATCAATAACACAAATGAGTATTAAACAGCGTGCATGTTATGAATAAGCAAAAACAATGCCTGAATCCCTGGCTAGTGTTATACATTCAAATTAAAGAGAACAATTTACAGCAATGTTACACTTAAGTTTGGATATATACTAATGGGTGGCTTTGTATTACTGAAAGACTACATGAAAGCTGACTTGAAGTATCCCTTCACCAGTAAAGTTTGAAATATAAAACCGTTGAAGAGTCATAGTGACTAAAATCTCAATTTACAAGATAAGAATGATCAACATTGATAGTATTACAATACATGTATTAAGACAAGATTTCTTGGTTTCAGTCGTGCAGATATTCAGAGGTTATGTGTGGTCGGTGGTAACTTAGATCATACAGACTCACAGATTCTGAGGGAAAATGGTGGTAGACAACTCATCATCAGTTATCTTAACACCTCGGGCAAGGTATAAGCTTACATTTTTCTGGTGTTTTAGCATCTACTTAGGAAGAATTGTCTTAAAGTGTTTTCTTTTAAACTTGAAATGCCTTTGAATGTCATATAAGGAAACATAGTTGATGCTTTTATTTTGGTCAACACAACTTATTTTTTGGAGTTGCAAATGAGATACACTACAAAATAATAAACCACATATTCATTCTTACAAATTTCAAATTTCCTTTATTTTGAGTAAAAGAAATTACAAATAATTTGAGCTACTTTTGATCAATTAAATTGGAGTTCCTTCTATAGATATGTTATTTTCTTTATAGTCATTTCTTTAACAGCCTTACCTGTTGTTCTTTGTCAAATAAACTTATATTTCATGACAAACTTGCATTGGTTTTAATTCAGAACATGCACTGAGTACATGATATCAGATAAATTGAAATGTTTATCATAGGATTTATTTGTACTCAATAATAATGAGAAAGTATAATTATAGGTGTTTATCTGGCATGAGAAGAGTCCTAGTTTGAAGCGAGCTCATTGGCTGATAAAGAGACAGTTGTATGTAAAAGATTTCATCCTGTCCGAGAACAGTGTTGCCATAGTAACAGATCTAGGTGAGGTGTTTATATGTCCAATGTCTAATAAACCGACACCTGTGAGAGAATCTTCAAGTGTTACAAAAGGTTTGTCTATTATCACAATTGTAATATTGTAACTTAGGAAGAATTAAATTTATTTTCCAGTCAGATAAAAAAAAAATTTCACTTTTCATAATCGTCATTGTCTAAAAATACAATGGAAAACATTCAGTGAACTTTAGAAGATAAGAGCCCATTTCCTTAATAACATGGCATAATTCAATGAAAAGCTGCCAAAATTGTGTTGTAATTTAAAAAAGCATCCCTCCAGATTCTTGATAATTTTCATATAAAAAAAATGAAAATGTATTTAAGGCATTAAAATATTGTCAAATCAAAAAAATAATTTTCTCATTGCAAACAACATGTTCATTCCATTAAATTACCAAAAAAGGGTAAAATTATGCAAAACTATCCCCTACTGCATTAGTCACACAGTAGAAATATGGTGATAAATACTGCAAAATCAGTCATTAGTTGCATATAATTTGTAAATTATTTCTTGAATTGTGAATATTTCTTATTTTTAGCTCACCTGTCACAAAGTGACAGGGTGAGCTTTTGTGATCGCTTTTCGTCCGGCGTCCGTCCGTCGTCCATCGTCCGTCCGTAAACTTTTACTTTAAATGACATCTCCTCATAAACCACTAAGCCAATTTCATCCAAACTTCACAGGAATGTTCCTTTGGTGGTCACCTTTAAAAATTGTTCAAAGAATTTTATTCCATGCAGAACTCTGGTTGCCATGGCAACCGAAAGAAAAAGCTTTAAATATCTTCTTTTAAAAAACCATAAGAGCTAGAGCTTAGATATTTGGCATGAAACATCTTCTAGTGAGTGTCTACCAAGTTTGTTCAAATAAAAGCCCTGGGGTCAAAATTGGCCCCGCCCCTGGGGGTCATTGATTTTCCCTATATGCATATAGTAAAAACTTTAAATATCTTCTTTTAAAGAACCCAAAGAGCTAGAGCTAAGATTTTAGCATGAAACATGTTCTAATGGGTGACTACCAAGTTTGTTCAAATAAAAGCCCTGGGGTCAAAATTGGCCCCGCCCCGGAGGTCATTGATTTTCCTTACATGTGTATAGCAAAAACTTAAAAAATCTTCTTTTAAAGAACTCAAATCTTTTAAAGAACTCAAAGAGCTATGGCTAAGATATTGAGCATCAGACATGTTCTAATAGGTGTCTACCAAGTTTGTTCAAATAAAAGCCCTGGGGTCAAAATTGGCCCCGCCCCAGGGGGTCATTGATTTTCCCTATATGCATATAGTAAAAACTTAAAAAATCTTCTTTTAAAGAACCAAAAGAGTTAGAGCTAAGATATTTAGCATGAAACATGTTCTAATGAGTGTCTACCAAGTTTGTTCAAATAAAAGCCCTGGGGTCAAAATTGGCCCCACCCCGGGGGGTCATTGATTTTCCCTATATGCATATAGTAAAAACTTAAAAAACCTTCTTTTAAAGATCTCAAAGAGCTATGGCTAAGATATTTAGCATGAAACATGTTCTAATAGGTGTCTACCAAGTTTGTTCAAATAAAAGCCCTGGGGTCAAAATTGGCCCCGCCCCGGGGGGTCATTGATTTTCCCTATATGCATATAGTAAAAACTTTAAATATCTTCTTTTAAAGAACCCAAAGAGCTAGAGCTAAGATATTTAGCATGAAACATGTTCTAATGGGTGACTACCAAGTTTGTTCAAATAAAAGCCCTGGGGTCAAAATTGGCCCCGCTATGTGTATAGCAAAAACTTAAAATCTTCTTTGAAAAAACCCAAATAGCTAGAGTTTAGATATTAAGCATGAAACATCTTTTAGTAAGTGTCTTCAAAGTTTGTTCAAATAAAAGCCCTGGCCCGGCCCCAGGGGTGTCATTGTTTTTAACTATATGTGTATAGTAAAAACTTAAAAAAAATCTTCTTTTAAAAAGCCCAATGAGCTAGAGCTTAGTTGTTTAGCATGAAACATCTTCTTATGGGTGTCTACCAAGTTTGTGCAAATAAAAGCCCTTGGGTTAAATTGGCCCTGCAACGTTGGGGGGGGGGGGGTTGGGGGGGGGCCTATATACAGGTGAGCAACCTCAGGGCCATCATGGCCCTCTTGTTCTTAAAATCTTAATTCATTTCTCTCAAAGTTGATTTTCTTGAAATGTTTGGTTCATCTGAAGGCATACAAATTGGCAAATCTACTTCATGCACAAACATAGACTTGTTTAGTTTTCTTAATATTTAAGAATGATACTCATTTCTTAGTGTGACTATTTTAGAATTTGAATTTTAGAATCAAATGAAGGAGAATTTGGGCGCATGTCACTGATGGATTTATTGATGCAAGAGGAGACGGAGGAACTACAAGTTAGAAAAGTACCAAACGTACATCGAGCCATGTATATAACGGGAGATAAGAAGGGGCGGGACTTTGCCACACTACAAACTATGCCCAATTATTGGTAAAAAAAATTATATATCGCTTTTCATATAAATGACAGAAGATGTTCAGTGCATTGATATTTGTTTTTATAGTCTTATGACAAAATGGTCATAGATTTATAAATTTAGCTTAGTATTATCGTATTGATATAAACTTATACGAATAGTTGAAATCAAGTATTAATTAAAGATACATGTATTGACAGTATGCATGGAAATATTATATATCTATACTCAATTTTAAAGAGAGCTTTACACTGTTGGCATTGTTGAAAAAATAAAGTATTTTTTTTGTGTAAGTGTCAATTGTTATCATGGGTTTTTAGATTTGATCGAGGGGAAATCAAGATCTATCATTAACTGAATTAACTATTGAACCACAGCTTAAAGATGGTTAATTGTTCTACAGCTGCTTGTATATTGCTGGAGTTTGCTATTTTACTCATTTATGCTGGCGTGTTGCCAATATGTCATAAATAGTTTCAGTGGGAATTATTAATTAACTATGAAATAGCTTTGTTTATTTACTCTGTATTCTTTTTCATATGCTACTCTTTCTTTTAGAAATTGCATTCTTACTGTAAATTTTGTTGCAGTTTAACTGATGTTCCTTCAATCAGTGTCACAGAGATGACTGAATGTTTTAGTAAGCTTCTAGATGAAGTGGATGAATATGATCTCATACATGATCTGATTCTACAGGTAAAATAAGTTAGGAATCTTTGTTCTTCAAAAACTGAATTCTTTTAGTAAGATTTGCACTCTAACAAGCTAAGATCCTACGTTCTTCATATTGTTGCAAGTACATTAACTTTTTTATTTATTTTATTTTTATTTTTTTGCAAGTTTTGAAATTTCAACCAGATTGTGGTACATGTTTTCTAAAATTGATGCAGCATTCACTCATGATAGATCATTCTCTGTTACTTTTAAATGTGGCATAACTAAGGTACATTAAGATACTGGTACAGAATACAAAAATGCTCTTAACAGTAAGTTATCAATTTACCCCTTAACCCAATTCAGCCATGAATTAATTATGGAACATCAGCAATCTACTCAAGTGCACATTAGTGCCTGAAATAATCCTCCACCAGCAAAGCTGGAATGTAGCCATATCACCTATACTGTGTCTGTGCAACATAAAACCCAATCAAACAAACAGCAATGAATTTATATAATGGTTGCAAAAGTTTATTTTCTAAACTTAGCTTATATAATAATGTTGAGCTTTTGTAGCAGAGTGATCATTTTTCCTTTTTTTTTGCTGCGGACTTAAAATCACATTGTTCTAATTTATAATACCTGAAACAATGCACAGAAAGGTAATTATTAACCTGGAAAGGGGAATCATAACATAAACTGTGTCACTATTATTTAAAACTGAACTAATCTTAATTAAAATGATCAATTTTATAGGTACATGAACAGAGATGGCCTGTGCATAAATATATACTTGTCAACAGATGTGCCAATTTTCCTAGTCTTCTTGCCAACAAATCACAAACTTTGAATGAAATGGACATTCCTGTAATAGAACTAAATGACCTTCACCCTCAGATATTAGAACAGTTACTACAGTTTGTATACACTGATACATGTGATCTCTTAACTATTGGTGCTAAATTTGTGTTGTCTGAAGAATCAACAAAACATGACGAGATATTTCAATTAGACTTGGATGATTTTGACGGAGATTCTGAAGTAGTGGCGGGTAATAAAAAACTGTCTGCATATCATATTGTACAGCAAGGGAAGAAGAAAAAGAAGCATGCAGGAAAAGAAAATCACGAGGAAAATCACAGTCATGAAAGAAATCCAATTAAACTTTTGTTAGATGTTGCGAAAAAATGGGGAGTGAAAGGACTGGCAAAAAGGTATGTTCCAAATCTTTGTTGTTTCTTGGTTTATCTTTTCTATAAAAATAAAGAAATATTAAATTATCTGATTATAAATGCTAAGAAACTACAAATGGCTTAAAAAAATTAATGAAGTTTAGTTGTATTACATGGCTAGAAAAAAGTTCTTTTTACTGCAGAGAGACTTTTAACAGTCAATTTAAATTGAAAACACTGAATTTATAGTCTTTGTTAATTGTTTCCTTAAGTTTACAAAAAACTTATTATCTGATTTACTTGCAAAAAAGGTACTTTGTCCATATAAGCATAAGTATAATGATACTGTTTTTCATTGTATTGAAGTAGGAAATTTGTATACTATATTTCTGTTTGTTTTAGACTAGGATGTGTGAGTTATAAAAAAGGACAGATTTGCTCAGCTGGTAAAAGCATACCTAAAACAGCACTCAGGTTTGACAGAAATAAACTTAGGTGAGCAAATAATCTTTATCTTTCCATCAAAAACCAGGTTACTTTTTTAAAACAAAACCTTCAGAGTGTTCTTAATAGACGACTCCAGGATTTGAAACATATTCAGATTGAATAAGTATCAATAAGATGTAAAGCTACAAATAAGCACTGTCATTGTAAAAAGTGTGTCATGATTTTTTGTCCCAAAACATAAACAGTGTGCTATACTGAAAGTAACAACATTAATTTATACAAGAAACTTCAGTACCTTTTCTGCATGATTTAAAAAAAAATGTTAAGTGAAAAAATATTAGAGTAACATGACATGATAATGAAAATGGACAGGTTTGCTAGATGTATAGAGCATTCTGGTACATGGTATATTTCTTATCTGTATAGAGCATTCTGGTATATTTCCAATCTGTATAGAGCATTCTGGTATATTTCCTATCTGTATAGAGCATTCTGTTATATTTCCAATCTGTATAGAGCATTCTGGTATATTTTCTATCTGTATAGAGCTTTCTGGTGTATTTCCTATCTGTATAGAGCATTCTGGTACATGGTATATTTCTATCTGTATAGAGCATTCTGGTATGTTTTCTATCTGTATAGAGCATTCTGGTATATTTCCTATCAGTATATAGCATTCTGGTACATTTCCCAGCTGTATAGGGCATTCTGGTATATTTTCTATCTGTATAGAGCTTTCTGGTGTATTTCCTATCTGTATAGAGCATTCTGGTACATGGTATATTTCTTATCTGTTTAGAGCATTCTGGTATATTTCCAATCTGTATAGAGCATTCTGGTATATTTCCAATCTGTATAGAGCATTCTGGTATATTTCCAATCTGTATAGAGCATTCTGGTATATTTCCAATCTGATAAGAGCTTTCTGGTGTAATTTCCTAATCTGTTATAGAGCATTCTGGGTACAATGGTATATTT